>NC_067490.1:23431830-23731830 GCF_947179515.1 Apodemus sylvaticus | reverse complement strand
AAAATCAAAGAGGTGTTGTGGAAAGATTAAACATAATCATGCTGTGCAGCCGGTTTTGCGAGGATAGAGAAAAGAAAAAGAGTCCAGAAATTTTGGTAGGACTCCAAATAAAGGATAAAAGGGACCACACCCAACACAGCTGAAAATGGAAAGGTAGCTATAAAGAAGGACAGGTAACTGTGAGCACTCCAGTGGCCGAGAGGGAAGAAGCGGGCAACGGAAGCTTAGACAACAGGAAGATGTTCCTGGGGGAGTGGTGACATCACACCAACAGTAGGACAATGAGGCCAGGAAAAGCTAAGATGATATAAAGTAAGGGAGACAGCCCCCAAAGAAAATGCTGCTTACTATCTGGGTATTCAGATAGCCTATTCTGGGGGCAAATTATGATTGACCATGGTCCAGGGACAGAGACCTGGGTTATTCCACATTCCATCATGGTAACAGTCTCATGAAGCTTTTATAGCAACAGAACAAAGAAAACCATAAGTCAAGTCCAAGCTCATCGGTAGGAACATTTGGTAGGTAGGCTTCAGAAGAGTAGGTGATTGCTTGTCTGTAGGCCTCAGATGCTCTCTGATGGCCAAGATGTGTGGGTATACATTTCTCATGTTTTCTTAAAACATTCAGGGCTCTATTGATGGGTAACTGCGAGTCCAGTTACAAGGTGTCTTGGGTGTGGTTTATCTGATGTCACTGCCTTAAAATTCTGAATGCATTTAAACTTTTGAAAAAGGTGTGCGTGTAGTGTATGTGTCCATGTGTGTTCACATATATAGTTATGCATACATACACAGGGACACATACATATGCCATCATGCCATAGGATATACACGGAGATCAGAAGACAGACATTGAGAGTTGGTGAGAGTTGGGTCTTCCATCTTGTTGAGATAGCATCCTCCTCCTCCTCCTCCTCCTCCTTCTTCTTCTTCCTCTTCCTCTAACCCCTCCTCCTCTTCTCCTCCTCCTCTTCTTCCTCCTCCTCTTCCTCCTTCTACTCTTCTTCCACCTCCTCCACCCTTCTCTTCCTTCTCTCCTCCTGCCTTCCCCTTTCCTCCTTCTCCTCTTCCTCCTCCTCCTCCTCCTCCTGTTGTGTTATGCACTCCAGGTTGACTTGGATAGCAGCCTTCTGGGACTTTTCTCCTGTTTGTGCCTCCCATCTCATAATAGTCATGCTGGGATTGTAGATGAGTGCCATTACACCTGTGGTTTGTTTTTGTTTTTGTTTTTGTTTTTAATGTGGACTCTGGAGGATTGAACTGAGGTGGTCTGGTCTATATGCCTCCGCACCAGGTCATCTTCCTGTCTCCAAAATGCATTTGCAACAGTAACATTACATTTCTATTTTGCACAGCGCTCATAGGAATCAGACCGGTGCTCCTGGAGAATTCTTTGTCCATTTTTAGGTTGAATTTTACTGTGCTTGTGCCCATCACATGACACAAGCTCCACTTTCATCTCATCTGATGCAGGATGGAATTTCAATTAGAGTGAAGCCTATTAGCCGAGGTTGATTAGTGACATCTAAGCGGTTTGGACTGTGAACAAGCTATACGTTCGCAGGATTTCAGCGTTGTTAGCCAGGAATGACCTCCTGAATCTAAATGATTGATTTAGCAGCCAGAATTAAAGAGAGCAAAGACCAAAGCCTCAGAGCAAAGGGAAAAAGGGAAGCAGGAGTAGACCTGAGGTTCCTGCCAACTCTGCCTGACTCTCCTCCAAGCCTACTGTAAGCCAATCAACTGACATATGTTATGTCCTGCAGATGGAGAAGCAGCTTGTGTAAACGTATAGGGTGCAGATGCAAGGACCTGCGGTGCATCTGTTGGAAGTTATATTTGGTGAGCAGCCTGCCAGTGTGTATGGGATTTGAAGCAAGGCAGTTACACTGTGGGAGGTAGATTGACCTCATTTGTAGCACATGGAAACCTGTGGTCTATAGAAGGCACAGTTTTCTCTTTAAGCTTTAAAATTATTATTATTATTATTATTTTTTACAAATTATGTACATGCATATATGTCTGTGTGGGGATATGCATACATAAGAGCAGGTGCCCATGGAGACCAGAAATGGGAGTTGGATTTCTCATTGCTGAATAACAGGCAGTTCTGAACTGCCTGTGGGTCCTGGGAGTTGAACATAGGTCTTCTGCAAGAGGAGCACTTTTTTTTTAAACTACTGGGTCATCTCTGTAGCCTCATAGGTCCTTCTTGAATGCATAGAACAAGTCTTTCACATTGCTGTCATAGGCGTGTGAACGTTGTTATTCTTATAAGCATGCCAGCCATCAGGGACAGTCACACAGCAACACGTGATACTCCAAACGGTAAGAAGTACTCTCAGTTTGTTAGGGACCCCTGACTCTAGCAAAACTAGGTCCTTGGCTTTGGTGCAGAAATGAAGTACAACTGGAGTGTATTAAAATTAGAAAGAAGCTTGGGGTAAAAATGAAATGCATATGAAAGCATGGGTGTGGGATTCTCAAAGAAAGAGTTGCTGTTTAGTGGAATACATATCTCTCTCTCTCTCTCTCTCTCTCTCTCTCTCTGTATATGTGTGTGTGTGTGTGTGTGTGTGTGTGTGCACACGCGCGCGCTTATGTGTGAGTGTGTACACATGCATATGTATATATCTGAAGGTCAGAAGTTGACTCTGTCTCACTTGAACATTCTCCGCTTTGCTCTAATTGAAATTCTATCCCCCATCTCGAGTTGTACAAGTTGTGGGAGGACTTGTCCTTCACTCCAAATGGTGTTTCTTGTGAGAGCCCAGAGTTTAACCAGACGTTGTGAAGTGAATTAGAACTCTCTACTCTTCATGTAATGAGGGACCTCCATTAGACTGCCAGACAAAGGGTTCCTTTTCTTTCCTACGTTCCTACAGATCTCCTAGCCTGTTGCAAAGGCAGAGCAGGAACCATCATAACTGAGCAGACCCAGTAATAAAAGCCACCACCATGAGATGTGAGATCCAGAGTCAGGGTCACTGGTCTAGGTTAGTTGATAATCTTCCTTTCAGAATTTTCCCATCTGGATTCGTGTTTCTGCTTTCACACTGATGCATACATAGTAAATGCTGTAGCTGACTGGGTTTTTCTGTCTCTATTTGGATGCGAACTCCTGTCCTCACGCCCCTTCAGCAAGCACTCTTATTCCTGAACCATCTTGGCAGCCCCCGAGAAAGGGAACCTTCACCTATAGCACATCAGACCTCTGTAGGTTTAGACAGGCTCTGGTAGTTGCTTTGTGCTGTAGGAAAGGTTCCTTAAATAACACAGGGCAGACAGAAGCACTGTGAGCTCCTCCTTGTAAGGCTCGGGCATCGTCCGAGCCCGATGCCATCAAGTTCCAATTGCTAGAACTTGCCTGAGATGAGACAACAAAAGGACCTCATGTCACACAAATGAAAATGAAAACTTAGTCACTAGATCAGTCATTAGTGTAGTCACTTAAAATTAATCATCATTAAACAAAACCTAAGAACCATTTATCTGTACCTGTATCTGTGCCTGGCTATTCAGGACATATCAAACTATGGCCAGTATAGAAAATCTCATCATTATAGGAAGATTTTAGATAGTGTTCTAGAATGTCTGTCTGTCTGTCTGTCTATCTATCTCTTTCTCTCTCTATCATTTATCTATCCATCCATCTATCCATCTATGTGTACATATGTACGTATACATATAAATGTATATAAGAGTCAATACTGCCTCACCCAGATTATGTTATTTCACAACACAGCTTCATGTGGAATCCAAAATCACTCTTTGTGGCACATTCAGGCTAATGCTTGCAGCCTTATTCTTAGCCCTGTTAGCGAGAAATATTTGAGTTAATTTATATTTAATAGTACATTCCTCTCCAGAAAAAGAACAGGCTTTAAAACTCTTATCAGACCAAAGACATTTTTAGTTGGTTAGCTGGCTACAATTTCGAATGCCTCAGAAGTTCCGGTCTTTAAACAGTAGCGCTCTAGAGGAAACGGGGGAAATACCGGGGACCGCATCAAGAGCATCAGAGAGATGCCTTTTCATTTTGGTTTGCTTTTTTGAGAGAGGCCCTAGGACTTGTGAACCTCTTGCTCCAGCCTCTGGAGTGTTGAGATTACAGGCATGAGCCAGCCACGGAACCCTGCTTTGACAGACAATTTCTTGAGACATTGTCTCCACCTGGCAGGCATGTTCCCTCTCCTCATTCTTCAAGGGACCGTGGGGTGGATGTGGCCTTTAGAGTTCTACACTTAGGAAGTACAGCTGGGCCGTAGTGGGCTGCATCTTCTTTCTCTCTTCTGCTGTGCGAGTTTCACCCCTGAGTCCAGGGCTTGTAATTAACCTGCTATTTTTCTCAAGAGACTTAATTACTGAGAGAAGTGCAAGGTAGAGTCAAGCAAAAATAAAGTGCCAGTGGTCTTATTTTTCCCTCCTTCCCCAAGCCCCCATCCCTTTTCTCTCTATCTTCCTTGATGAAGTGCTTTCTGGGGAACTCTGCAGACAGAGCTTCTGGAAGCAACAGGAATGATTCAAGCCTTTGCTCACGTTGCACAGGGTTGTATTCTGTCACTAGAACACACAGCTAGAGACAATGTGGTTGATTCTAATGGTGATGTTAAAATAGAGGCACATATTATATTTTTACTGCACATAAAATCTGTGATGAGAAAAATAGTTGGATGTAAAAAAAAAAAAAAGGCTGTTCTCTGAGATCATTATAAACAGAATAAGTTAATCACCATTTGAAAACAGACCACTACGGAGAGAGACTATATCTGTAAAACCTGCTTCCAAATAGATGATCCACACTGAAGCCCTAATTTATCTCTTTATTGATCTGTACTGCCTCAGTCTGCAACATCACGGTGATCCCGTGCAGTTCAACGACTCAGTCAACAGCTCAGAGTGCCATGTTCTAACCCTGTGTAGAGGAACTTTAAAAAGAAGAGACTCCTTCAAGGCCCATTTCATTTCAGCTATCCCCAGACAAAACCAGGAAGACTTCCAGATGTGGTGTGTTGTACAGACCAGGCTGCCAAACTCTGGTAGAAGTACCTAAGAAGGTTCCTTACCTCTTGTGAAATTAACTACACCGCTGAGGTGCCAATCGGTATTTTGATGTAACTGCCCTCACATCTCCCTGTTTAGTTTAAATGGTCTGCATTCATCCTACAGAGGAGGGGGAAAAAGTCAAAGGCATTTACATGTGTAATTTTCTTTGAAAGTCTACTATCTCTCAAATATTTGCTATTTTTCTATAATATTAATTTTCGCATTGTAACATATGGGTAAACAAGTAGTCAAACTTGAGCAGGTATGATGTATAAATTGACCAAGTTTACCCTACAGGGTGAGGGCTGGCCGTCTTGCTGATTTATAGGCGTTTGTTACCAGTTTTTCTCTCACAGTTTCTATATCCGGACCATCCATTCTTTAGATTAAGAGGAAATGCCCTAAAGGAAGGGCTAGCCTGTGCACGGGAGAACCTGTGAATTTTCTCAGAACCATTCTCTGTTGGCAATCAGAAGGAGAAATTTTATTCCATTTTTATCACTCGATCTGAAGATTGGTAATGTAGTTCCTGGGCGAGCATTATTTATGCGATGTGCTTATTATTTCTGCGTTTCCCGACTTGAAGCATAGCGTGTGTGTGTGCGCGTGTTTGTGAAGAATGTTGGTACTTGATTACAATCGTAGCTGCATCTCTTTTGATAGGCAATTTCACTTTGGAGGATAGGTGCGAGAGTTTTAGTGTTTTGAATGTAAATTCGATCAGTCCCATCACACCTTGTGCGGCTTTTGGATGATGAATAAGGTTTATTACATCCTTTCCATTAAAATACAGAAAACTTTCCCAGCTGCATCGATGCTGTGATTCCATTTGTTTTAGATGTGCTTTTTTTTTTTTGGAACACAGGGATAAAAGCCACGATCGGAATCTGAAAAACAGTAATTAATAAATGTGTACAGAATTAGTAACATGCTCCACACAGGGTGGTGTTTTAGGATGCTCTGTTTCTGGGTAGGGAGGCCCCGTCTCAGGAATGTAGAACTAATTCATCAGGTGCAGAAACCAATGCACTTAAAATCAACAGCAGCATTAGCAAACAGGACACGGAGGTGGGCCCGTCACTGAGGATGGGAGTCCAGCAGTAGTGCCTTTGCCTGCTGTGTGTAAGGTCCAGCTAAATCCCAGCAATGAACGCTAAAAGCTAAAGCCAAGTGCCGTGGCTTATGCCTGGAAGACTACATAGAGCAGGTTGTGGCCTAAGAATCTCAAGTTCAAGGCCAGCTTATGCTGTTTGGTAAGTCTGACACTAGGTCAGACTACAGAGTGAGTCCGAGGATAGCCTGAACAGCAGAATGAGACCTTTTCTCAAAACAGAACAACCAAGCGTGTCAGCAGAAGTCACATTCATTGAAAACCTACGTGATAATTGTAGATTTTATTTGTCTTATTTATGAGGGTTGAAACAAAGGCCTCTACCGTTTGAACTCCTTTCCCAGTATAAATGGAAGGGAATGATTCGCATTAATTCTTAGTCCTAAAGTGATCCTAATAAGGAGTTCAGCCTAGATGCTTTGAGGTCAGATGTGTCTTTTTCCTTTTCATTCTCCTGTGTGTGTGTGTGTATTGTGTATGTGTGAGTGTATGTGTGAGTGTATGTGTTTAGGCCAGAGGTCAGTATTGGGTGTCCTCCTGAATTGCTTACCTCATTTTCTGAGACAGGATCTCTCATCGAACCCACATCAATCTGATTGAACGGCCAGCAGACTCCATTGGGCACAGTCCTCCCCTTTGTTAGCACTAAGCTAACAGGAGCTTGTTCCCACGTTATCTAACACTCCACCGGTGAGTTTTAGAGACAACTCAGGTCTGACAATTCACGCTGCAGCAAGCCCTTCATCTCTGCAGCCCCTCTTCCTTTAAAAGGGGAATCAGACTTCACGGTACAGTCCCCAAGCGGCACCCCCACGTGCACTTCCTCAGCCCAGCACACACATGGCCTCGCCCATCTCCAGCGTTTCCAGGAAGGGTGGCACAGATGCTGAACCTGAGCCACAGCTTCTGCCCTCTCCAGTTTGCAAGTAGGTCACTGGCAGTTACACACGGCTTAGGACAGATGTAAATGACATCAACCACGGTGACATTGGCATTCTAAGTACTTCTGCTGTGTCAGAACCGTATTTATCCACCTCTTAGTTCCTTCCCGCTCTCTGTCCTGAGAACCACTGAAGTTTTTTGCTATATCTGTGGTTCCCTTCCTTCTTTGGGCCATAGGTTGGAATCACCGGGATGTAGCATTTCCCGGTTGCCCTCCTGAGCTGACAGTATACATTTATCTTCCCTGCATGTCTTTTCAAGGCTTGGCTTCTCGTCTCGTCTTAGTACTGGATAATAATCCATTGTCTCAATGCACTAAAGTTTATTTATTATTTACTTGGTGGCAGTTTCGTTGCATCTAAGCTTTGGCGACTAGCAACACTTCTATAAACATCTGTGTACAGGATTTTTTTTTTCTTTGTCTCTACATACATTTTAAACTCATGTCACATACCAAAGCGTATGATATATGGATTTTATTAGGAGTATAGTTCTGGTAAATTTTTTAAATTTAAAAATATTAACAAGCAACCTGGAAAGATTGCTCAGAGGTTAAGGCTGTACTGATCTTGCAGAGGAGACAATACTTGGTTCCCAGCACCAATGTCACATGGTCCGCAACTGCCTATGACTTCATCTCCAGGGACATCTGACAATTCCAGGTACATCTGTGTTAGCACTAAGATAACAGGAGCTTGGTACATACACACACACACACACACACACACACACACACGCAATCATACATGTATATACAGAACTTTTCAAAAATGTCTTAAAATATTTTTTAAATATTTTTATTTTCTATAATCTTTGTTTACATTCCAAATGATTTCCCCTTTCCCGGATCCCCCCTCCCCATATGTCCCACAAACCTTCTTCTCTCCACCCCTTCTCCAATCACCTCCCTCCTTTTTCTCTGTCCTTATATTCCCTTCCAATGCTAGATCAATCCTTTCCAGGATCAGGACCCTCTCCATACTTCTTCATGGGAGTCATTTGTTATGCAATTTGTGCCTTGGGTATTCAGGGCTTCTGGGCTAATTAATATCCACTTATCAGAGTTTGCATTCCACGTGTATTCTTTTGTGATTGGGTTACCTCACTTAGGATGATATTTTCCAGATCAAACCATTTGCCTAAAAATTTTGTGAATTCATTGTTTCTAATTGCTGAGTAGTATTCCATTGTGTAAATATACCACATTTTCTGTATCCATTCCTCCTTTGAGGGGCATCTGGGTTCTTTCCAGCTTCTGGCTATTATAAATAAAGCTGCTATGAACATAATGGAGCATGTGTCTTTATTGCATGCCAGGGAGTCCTTTGGGTATATGCCCAGGAGAGGTATAGCAGGGTCTTCCGGAAGTCTCATGTCCAGTTTTCTGAGGAACCTCCAGACTGATTTCCAAAGTGGTTGTACCATCTTACAGCCCCACCAGCAGTGGAGGAGTGTTCCTCTTTCTCCACATCCTCGTCAACACCTGCTGTCTCCTGAGAGTTTTTGACCTTAGCCATTCTGACTGGTGTAAGGTGAAATCTCAGGGTTGTTTTGATCTGCATTTCCCTAATGACTAATGATGTTGAGCACTTCTTAAGGTGCCTCTCGGCCATCCAAATTTATTCAGGTGAAAATTCTTTGTTTAGATCTGTACCCCATTTTTTAATAGGGTTATTTGGTTCCCTGGGGTCGAACTTCTTGAGTTCTTTGTATATTTTGGATATTAACCCTCTATCAGATGTGGGGTTGGTGAATATCCTTTCCCAATTTGATGGTTGCCGTTTTGTCCTTTTAACAGTGTCCTTTGCCTTACAGAAACTTTGTAATTTTATGAGGTCCCATAAGAAACTAATTTTTAAGTACAGAGGTGATCCGTTTGGACCCTCAGATTAAGAACTCGCCCGCAACCTCGCCAAACTTCCATACTATTCTGTATCTCAGTGATTTTGAATTTTTATGTCCCACCATACAATTAATATGTGCATCAAGTGTGCGTGTGTGCCTGTATGTGTGTGTGCATGTGTGTACATGTGTATGTTTCTGTGTATGATTCAGTTCAATCAGCTTAATATCCTCCAGGGTCAGCTGTATGGTCACGGATGTCAGAGTACCTATTTTATAGCCATATGGCATTCTGGTGGGTGTCTATATACCACAGTCTACACTCACAGTCTGAGCCAGTTTCTCAATCCATTTATTCGCTGGTAAAAACAAAGACAGTTGTCTTATCTTGGCTCTTGCAGATCTGAACCACAATGTTTCAGAGGCTGTGCTGGCTAGTTTCATGTCAACTTGACAGAAGCTAGAGTCACCTGAAAGGATGGGACCTCAACTGAAAAAAAAATATCTCCACGTGATCTGGTTATACGTCATTTATAAAGTTAGTGATTGACAGGGGGGGTGGGAGCCCGCGGTGGGTGGAGCCATCCCTGGGCTGGTGGACTCGGGTTCTATAGGCGAGCAGGCTGAACAAGCCATGAGGAGCAAGCCAGTGAGCATCTGCCTTGTGCTCTCATTTATTTTGTCCAAGTAAATGGAGCCATAGAATGGCAAAGTTAAGGGAGCAGAACCAGGAAGGAGGGTTCCTGAGTGCCGTAAGTCAGGTAATGCCATATCGAACCCGAGTTCTGGTTTACATTGCATTCTACAGTGGGCAGGTTCCAGGGCTCTGTGCGTTAGCATGGCTCCCAGTCATTCTGAAACGAGTGACTCTTTTAAATGTGACTCTCTAAACACAACTCTTTGCTTTACCTTAACTGTATCACTAAACAGTGTGTGGGTGTGTGTGAGTGCCCTTGTGTATACAGGTGTGTTTGTGTGTGTGTGTGTATATGTGTGCACTTGAGTGAACATGTTTCAATGTGTGTGGACACTTGTGTGTGTTTGTGGGAGGCCGTGTGTGTGTGTGTGTGTGTGTGTGTGTGTGTGTGTATGTGTGTGTGTGTGTGTGTGTGTATGTGTGTGTGTGTGTGTGTGTGTGTGTGTGAGAGAGAGAGAGAGAGAGAGAGAGAGGTGGAGGTTACAAGACAACTTTGTGAACTCCACTCTGTCCTTTCAGTTTTATGAACTGAGCCCTAGATCTTTGGGCTCGTGTAGTAAACACCTTTACCCACCGAGCCATCTCACCAGTGCACCACTTCTCAAAATTGCATCCTGCCTACTTCTTACATAAAACATTTATTGTTAACATGATATAGCACCATGATCAATGTAAGATTTTGCATGTTTATTTGCATAGTGTATCAATGATGGCATGTGTACAATATTTTAGAACATTATAATCCTTTTACATATTTAAATATCCCTATTTAAATGCATACCCATGTACATATATTATTTTGTAATATTATAATGGTATCTCTGTATATCAACTCTCATTATCTGACTCTTGTACAGCTTTATGTTAAAGATTTTACAGAGAGCTTTTATGCCAACTCTTCAAAGATCAAAGATACCTTGGAGAGGCTTCTTCTCCTGATGCATTACTGAGGAGAATGCTTAGAGCAGTGTGTCCTCCAACTCTTAGAAGACATACACTGTCTTGATTTCTGTTCCCAAAGACTTATCAGGTCTTCATAAAACTGTAAAAAGAGCATGCTACTTTTGAGTAACTTGGAATTGGTGCAAGTTAGTAGTTCAATAAGAAGATGGAGTTTTCCTTTAAAAATATTTTATGTTAATAGGTGTGCATGTGCAAGCGCCTGCAATGCAGGAGCCCATAGAGTCCAGCAGAGGGCGCCAGATCCCCTGGAGCTCCGGTCCAGGTAGTGTGAGCTGCCCACTGTGGGTGCTGCCATTGGACTCTGATCCTTTCCAAGAGCCATTCATGCTGTTTTCTTAAATTGGTTATTTTGTTTGTTTATATTCCAAATGTTATCCCCCCTCCCTCCTCCTATTTCTATGAGGGTGCTCCCCCACCTGCCCACCCACTCCTGTCTCAGTAGCCTAGTGTTCCCTTATCGTGGGTCATCAAGCCTCCACTGGACCAAGGGGCTTCCTTCCCAGTGATACCAGATAAAGCCATCCTCTGCTACATATCCAGCTGGAGCCATGGGTCCCTGCTGTGTACTCTTTGGTTGGTGGTTTAGTCCCTGGGAGCTTTGGGGGGCTTATCTGGCTGGTTGATATTGCTGTTCTTCCTATGGGTTTGTAAACCCCTTCAGCTCCCATAGTCCTTACCCTAACTTCCTCATTGGGGTCCCCGTACTCAGTCCAATGTTTGGCTCTGCACATTCACATCTGTATTGGTCAGGATCTGGCAGAGCCTCTCAGAGGACAGCTATACCGGGCTCCTGTCAGCAAGCACTGCGTGGCATCGGCAATCGTGTCTGGGTCCATTCCTGCTGTTACTGATGAGGTCTCTCTTCAGCCCCGGGAGTTCTACTTTTTAAATGAATAATTAAAAGCCAGGATTTTCTCTGATATGTTAGTGGTAAAGTTAATTAGTGCCTGGGACTTAGAGGGAGGTATAATGAAAATGACATCAACTTGTGAATTATTAGACAGGGTTATGTGTCTGAACTTCAAAACTTATTTGCTCTTTGACCTTGGGTAAGAGCCTCTCAGCCTCACATAGCTCCTGGAATGTGTGGCCCATCGTACTGGCTGCCTGAATCCTCTGTGTTAAGATGAGGAGACTGTGTGTGTGTGTGTGTGTGTGTGTGTGTGTGTGAAAAATGGCCAGGCAGCTTGGAGATGCTGCTCTTGGGCTTAACATTGCCCTCCAGTCACGTGTTAGGCATTTGTATAACTCGTCTGATAGCTTTAGGGTGTAAGCAGTGGAAATTCTTTAGCTTTTCAGATGTAAGGTAGCCATGGGGAGACAAGGTACTCTGGTGAGCGGGAAGTGCAAATTTGAATCCAGGACTGTCTGACAGTAGAATCCCAGCTCCTAAATGCAAAACTTTTATCACCCAGATGAGCAATAATCGCTAGAGAGACTCCTGTGTGAACCATAGAGGCAAGAAAAGCATAACACGCCTGGATTCTAAGCGGGGAAACTTAAATAACACGAACTTCCACCGAGTCCTAACCATCCAAATGTTTTCTTCTCCCAGAACTTAATTGTCCTGAACCCACTCACAGTGACAGAGGAAGACATAAGACCATCGCTAGAGAAACGCCTAGAAGCCATCATCAGTGGGGCTGCACTGTTGGCTGACTCATCCTGCACCAGGGACCTCCACCGCGAGCGGATCATCGCTGAGTGCAACGCCATCCGCCAGGCTCTCCAGGACCTGCTGTCGGAGTACATGAGCAACGTAGGCAACTGGTTTCTTCTCCTTGCATCTTCCTGGGATGATTTTGAGTATTGGCTTGGTGTGGTTCTATGTATGAAATACAGTCATCCGAAGAGGAGTAGGTGGTTTTATGGAAACTGACTTTGAGAGTGGGTTCTGTAGTGCATTTTTTGTTGTTGTTGTTGTTGTTTTGTTTTTGTTTTTTGTTTTTCTCAAGATGAAGTGTAATTTTAGGACTTTGGAGGGTTGAAATCAGAACCGGAGAAGTATTTAAACACGGTTGGTTGACTGTAGAAGTATCTACATCTCAGTCAGAGAGTCGGGTTTTGAGGGATAAAACAAGTATTGCACATTAATTTAGGGGATCCAAGGAAGTAGAGGGGTGTGTTGGTTGGAACTGAGCTGGCGACAGGAGGGCCAATGAAAAGTTAGGGTTTCGATGGTTCAGGATATGTTAGTGATGTGGGGATCCGGAGCTGGGTTTGAAGGGTTAAAAAGCCCAGGCAGTGTGGCGAGTGCTTTGTCTTTCTCAAGATGTGACATAGTGACATATGCCTGCTGTGGGGAGACCCACTCAGAAAGTCTGGAAATGCAGAAATTGTAAATATTTGTTTTAAGGCCCATTTTCTCTGATTTGGTGTCATACATAAGTCCACTGATGAAGCATCTGTCACCTTTGCTCAGACCTGAGTGCCACTACTAAGGCAGACGAGAAGACCTCAGGATAACTTAGCTCTATGCTCATCCCTTCCTATGTATGGATTTTCTCCTTTGGCTTTAATTCCTTATAGCAAACTGTCAAGTGAAATAATTACATGGGAAATTTAAAAGAAATGACATACATTTAAAAATAACTTCAATACAGTATATATTTATTATTATTCTACATCATTTGTGGTTGGCGATGCTCTCTTTTGTTCTACTGTTCCTAAATTATAAATGAAACTGTCACAGATACATCTGTATAGGAAAAGTTACTGTATATTTAGAGTTTAGAACTGTATTTCAAGTATCCACTGGGGATTATGGAATGTACCCCTTACAGATAAAGAGACGAAAACTCCTTAAATCACGGAACTGCATAGTTATTTTAAGAATATTTTATCTACCTACTTATAAGTGGAACAATTTGATTGATACAGGTATGTTTGGGCAGTAATTAATCACAGAGCATATGACTTTTGGCTAAGAAATGGAAAGTTTGCGATTGCTTTAGGTAGAAGTGAAATGTGCTAAAATAATGAGTTTTCAAGAGCCTTGAACACATTTGATATATCTGTATTTTTAATATTTGATGATTTTACTACTGACCAGAAAGCTCTTTCCTGTCAAGAAATCAAGGCAGAGAAGCATATTTTGCTAATAAGAGGCACATGTTAGTAATGTCATGTCCTTCTTGAATATCTGAAGGTAGACTGTTACCATTTTTAGCATATGAGATTTTCTTATTAAAGATGGCCCAGGGCAGTTCATCAATCCCACGAAACCTAGAAACTGAAAAGTATTAAAAATATTATTCTCGTCTTTATAGAGAAAGTGTAGTCAAGTTATACATAAACTATGAAATCATAGACAAATTCCCTTTATCTAAAATAGAAGGTTGCACTTGTAGATATATAGTTTTACAACTTCCACATTAATCTACATAGATTAATAGAGATGGATTCATGATTTGTGGGGTTTAGAACAATATGAAAATGAAGCTGTTATTATTTAAAACAAGCAAAGAAACTTTTTTTTTTTCATAGTCACTCTGAATCAATGGAACAAGTCATTATTTTCTACTTAATACTGTTTCCAGGAAGGGCAGCTTACTATTGCAGTGAGGACACAGATCCGCTATGGTCCAGGCTCATGACCATGAACTACTCCCATGGTTGCTAAGGTCACATTCAGAAGGACTGCAGTGTCTGGTGGTAGAGATTCCGTGTTGACAGTCCATCTCCATACCTTTCCTGGCAGTGGGACAGTGTGTTATCCCAGACCTGGGTTTCCTTGTCCTACTTGCCTACACTGACTTCAAGGTAAAACTGCTAAGAATTTGAAGCCCACTAACAGAGTGTTGAATCCAAGGAGATCCCATTCTATTTTTGTTGTATGAATATGAATGTCTTTCCTATATGCTTATATTTACACACATGCATGCAGTTCTCACAGAGACCAAAAAGGGTATCGGGTCCCCTGGACCCTGAGCTATAGCCGATGGATCACGAACTGCCATGTGGGTGCTGGGAACCGAAATCAGGTTCTCTGTAGAGGCATTAACTATTCCTAACGCTGAGCCATCTGTCCAGTTTCCTTTATCAGGTTTTCCTGGACAAGACGTTTTTGTTTCTTGGAAACAAAACCTTGCTCAGTTTGTGCAACATCTTCCAGAGAGCACTGGAACTTTGAAGAATCTTTGTCTTCCTGGATGGGTCCAGTTGCCTCCTAAGATCCATCAGCGCCTTTCGTAATTGAGCTGTGGTACTGAAGACGCTGCATTGGGACATACATAGGAACGGTCCTTGGCTTTTACAAGCTCATATGGTGAGACAGGGAGGGCCCCGTCAGTTTGGCCTTGCGGTTTAGACACAAAGACTGTCACAAATTCTTCAGGTGTGATGAATGCTCATGGAGTCTGTGGGTTTCTTGTGCGAATGTGGCATCAAGGCCCGGCTTCTCATTTGGTGTCTGTTGAGTCCAGAGCAAGTTAGCAGTGGAACATGACTATTTCCGATTCAGTCCATCAGAGCACATCCGGAGTTGTGCTATCCTGAGTTGAAATAACCTTCTTTTAAAACACAGGAAGTTTGTATTATATTTGTCATTGAATTCATATATGTGTCTTATTATATTAGGAAGATATATGGGGAAAGACAGACAGACAGAGAGAGAAAGAGAGAGAGAGAGAGAGAGAGAGAGAGAGAGAGAGAGAGAGAGAGAGAGAGAGAGAGAGATGGTTTCTATTGTAGGTATAGTAAATCGCCATATACTTAATGTCTTATTGTTGTTGAGACAGGGTCTCATTATGTAACCTTGAATGAGTTGGAATTTGCTTTGTAAACCAGGCTGGCCTTGAACTCACAGAGTTCTGCCTGCTTCTGCCTTCCAAGAGCTGCGATCAAAGGTGTGCTCCATCCAGACTGGCGGAATTGATGTCTTAATCCTTCAAATTCCTTAGCCACTTTACAGGTGAAAAGCCTGGCAAAGGCCTCCCTGGGTTGACGTCACCATGTTGGAGGCTGCATTGTCTCCTGGAGTCCTGAGTGAGCATCTGTTTCCCACCTGTTTCCATCTTCTGGATGATATGTCCGTTCCTTTATTCATGGGTCCTCACTACACACCTTTACGGATAGCGATGCTACCCACTTCCAATGCTGCTTGTGACTCTGGACACACTTTGAAAGAAAAGTACCTTCTATAGTTCATGTGATCAGGTGCCAGGTTAGTCATCCATCTTAAAGGCCCTCAGCCTCAATTGCATCTCTAATGATGACTTAGAGCTGGTCTTTTGCTCCTTCCTGGTTTCTTTGTTCCACCCTTCTGCATGCCTTCCCTTCTACTTCCTCACACTAGATAAGAGAGAAAAAGGGATAGAGAGGAAAGGAAAGAGATCCCTGAATAAAACAGTTGTTGGAAAGGGGGCGATGTTATCGTGAGACTACTTCCTGTTGATTAGGGGTGTCGGGTTCTTTAGGGAAAATTTGATCTTTGTCATCAGGTGTTTTCTTCTTCTTTTCTTCATCATGCATGGCTACTTAACAAACTGCAACCACCACCAACTAATAACTGACCAATAATCTCCCAATCTCCCACCAGTAACCCATCAGCAACATACCAATAACCTACTCCTCCTCTCAGGGCCCTAGGATTTATATATCCTCTGAAAAGTCCCCACAATTCTTAATGTCACAGAATCACAGATACTATCCAAAGCTGGTAAAACATTGTCAGCTCCTGTGGACAATCTGAAGCAGCCCTATATTTTATACCTGTGATTACAATGAAATATCTTGTGATATTTCTGTGAAGCTAAAATTCCAAAATGGTTACTACAGATACGTATGAATCTGTATTTTCCTATGAAAATTAGGAAACCAACATTTCTACAGAATTCACCCCATCTATCAAGATGAGTTTTCCCTAGTCATTTGAACAATTCTGTTCTTTGTGAACCCACTGTAGGAAATAGACCTCAAATTATAAAGTCTATGCAAGCAAGTCACATGTTTGTTTTATTTAATGTTGTTTAATGACAACATGTTAATAAACATGTTGTCATGTTTGGTTTGTTAATTTAGTCAAAATTCCTCGCACCTGGAAAAAGCTTAGTTGTATTTGAATGTAAGAATAAAATGAAATTATTGCATATTGTATATGCCATGTAATGAAAGAACCTCTGACATGAAATGAATTTCAGGTACCTATGTAAGTTTATATGACTGAATGCCTGTGAGGGAAAGTCTCCTTTTGTAAATACAGGCTTCTTCCAAAAATCTATGTGAAGCCCCAGGAATATTTATGTTTTTCCATCACAGTCCTACCATTTTGATTTGCATCTGGTCATATTCCAACATAGGATTTTTATTCATTTGAAGAAACACTCCATAGAGAATCAGAAAAAAAAAAACACAGCTTCTGACTCTTAAAACTTAAGAATAGATATTTCTAAGAGATGACTGCTGGATTTCTTATACTTCCCTGATTGGCTAGGTCTGGTCCTTCGTTTTGGTAAAGAACACACGTAAGGAACTTTTCAGACTTGAACAAAACTACTATTCTTTAAGAAAAGAAAGGATTCTGGGGCATCAGTTACCTTCATATGGTGGTTCTCTTATAACTAATGAAAATAGGTTTTGAAGATGACTAACTATCATGTTTACATTTTAAAGTATCAGCAAACATAGGTATCTTTGAGGGAGTATGTTCAAATCATAGTGTATTGAATATTGAATGTTGGCTATATCACTTTAGGTAGTATATGTGACTTGGTGACGTCAGCACCCAGGAGATTCTTAACTAGGGAAATTTTAGAGTACCAAGTAGCAGATAATAAGTTAGACCTGAGATTTATCTAAGGAGTAATTTATGTCTCTAAACATCTCAGCTTCTCCCTGTTTCTTTTTGTTGTTGTCTAACGAAAGAGCACCCATTTGATTCCTGCTCATTGCTTACTGAGTAAATAATCAAATGGACTGGCTTTTGATACTCAGAAATCAACTTCATTTGTATGAATCTAATATATTACTCATGTCAGGAAGCACCGATATGTCAGAAAAGCCCACAAAAAGATGCTCCAAGATCCCCTCACATATAGGACCAACGCCCCTTTCTTGAAACCTCCATTTTGGAAATCGCCGCCTTGGCTCATTTATTCTAATAAAATAGTTAGGCGTATCCGAGAGAAACTACCACTATTACAAAAGACATGTCCGGATTAAACGTTTTTCTAAATGTGGAGTTGGGGAAATGGCTCAGTTGGTGAAATGCTAGTAACACAAACAAGTAGACCTGAGTGGGATCCCTTGGGACTCACATCACAAAGCTGGGAGTTGTAGCATTGTGTGCGCAGTCTCAGCGCTGCAGCGGTGGCAACAGGCCATTGCTGGCCAGAGTTAAGCTGAATTGGCATGATTCCTGTTCAGTGTGAGAGACCCTGCCTCAAAATAAACAGTATAGATGGCTCCTGAGGAAGGATCCTTGAGATGCACATTTCCACACACATAGACAGCACTCCCACCACTTGTGCATGCAAACATATACAAAAGAAAGCACTTTCTCCCTCGTTTTTTCCACTGCAGACTGCATAATAGAATTGCTGTCAGTTCAGGTTTATTGTACTTGATTCTTTGTATTCTCTCCTAAATTTTCCCATCATGCCCTGGGGTTCGAATGACTGCTTATGTTGGGAGCACTGTATTTTTTCCCCCCAATTTCTATATATCTGGCTTTTACAAGCTTAAGTAACTTAAGAAGAAGAATAAATGGTCCCTACAGGATTAGATTATGTTAAAAGTCAGAGCTGGCAAACTCAGATGAGCGCATGTGGTCAGAGCCCAGGAAACTATAAAGGAACTGTCCAAATGATACGGCTGCTTCAGATGTTGAAACTGAAATGTAGGGATGGGGTATTGAGAGAAATTCTATATAATTTGAATACTGGGGATCTCTTTTTAAGTGGGGAACTTTGTTTCATATTCCCTGTTTTTTTTCCCCAATACAAGGACTAGGCTTTTCCCAGGTACTTGAGAGTTTGAATGGACTGGTGTGGGGCTCGGTATCATTCTACCCAAAGCACTCCAGTTATTTGGATGACTTGACCGAGTCTTTCTGGACGAGCCATGTTTGGGGTCATTGGTATCTGTTAGGGAATGTTCACTTTGGGATATATACTGGGGAAAAAAGAAGTCTAGTGTCTTCTCCTGAGAGAACAGGTGATTCCCATAACTCTTTTTGCATCTATCTAATGTTCTAATCCCATTTAAAAACCATTTAAAAACATAATTACTGAATTAAATGGAACATGGTGATGTCTGTAGAACTGAAATAACCAAGAAGCAGGGGAGGGAGCCTTAAGTGGCGAGATAAGGACTCCTTCCAAAGCCCTATACTGGGAATGTTCTAGAAGGTTGCATACTCTAATCCTGTTTGCATGAAAGCCCAGAACCTTTTCTCTGTTTGTATGGAAAAAGAGCTAGATTGGATGGTAGAAATGACAGAAGTGATGACTGAAGAATCTTTTTATGATGATTCTGCCTTTGACAAAGTTCAAGGGTAATGTAGTTGCAAGCCAGCATCTGACAGGAACATTGTCAAGTAGCATAGGTGCAGACTGAAAGGCTAACATGGGTCAGGCTTATTCAGAAATCCCCTCAGGAGATTCTGTGATGCAGAGGAGACTGGTAACAAAGCCAAACACAATGGACTCTTAATCATGTTAGGATTCTGGAGCTGGGAGTCCTTCAAGATTGCCTAAACTAAGATAAGACAACGAGTCCGCTTTTCTGTAGCCATTGGCTACTGGCTGTTGGGTCACTCCTGAGGACATGTGGCCTTGGAAGAGCTTGCAACTGAGGATAGACCCTAGTGGTACAGAGACGCCTGTCATCAGCTGCTGGGAATTCCAGGTGTAAGAAGAAATCCGGAAGAAAGATATCTAGGGAAACACCCGCCCCCCCTTCAGCTAACAGCCAGAGTGAAACTGTCCTTTTTGCTCTAGTCTGTACAAGGGGGCAGTACCCTGCCTTAGAAACTAGGTACTTGGTCTCTGAGAGTATTTAATTTATTATTGGAAATTCTGGAATAAACATATTTTGCCATCCAAACTGAGGTACTTCTGAGAGAGGAAATAGTCACTAAAGTAATTAACAGGCTTAATTGTACAGGAGGTCTGAGTCAGGGTGAGCAAAAGCAGACTGTATTATATGGACGCCTGGAAATTATGTGACTCTCTATGCATTATAAATGTAGTGGTACATATGGGGGGTGTTGAGAGACCTTCAACATACTTCTTTTTTCTTTCGACAGATTCTGCATTGGTCACAAAAGATAATTAAAATGTATTTCAGTTTAAAGTTTTATGGGTGGTGGTGTAACTTCCAATCACATGGATTCTTGTACAGTGTCCTATGGAAATGGTGATTTCAGGATTTGAAAAATTGGGATTTTGGTTGTCAAGGGATCAGCCCAAGCAATAAGTCAAAAGAGCATTATGAAAACCTGCAGTTGGGACGTATTGAAAAAACAAAAACAAACAAACAAACAAACAGAAGCTGTAGCAGTGAAACGGAAAGTTCTGAGTACCACATCACCCGGAGGGGAGCGACCCACTCCAGAGTAAGAGGGGCATAGACTTCACAGAGGAGAGCATGCTTCTGCTGGTTTCAAAGGGCAACTAGGAGCCTGGCATACAGCTGATGTACAATATATCAGCCTTTGCAAAGGGCACAATCGAGGGCAGAAATCACAGTGCTTGTTGTACGGATATGGACAATTTAGTTAGGTGAGAAAGAAGAGAAAGCCAGATCTGAGGTCAAGCACTGGCCACTAAATGGCAAACATCATCCCCCTGATATCTGACTAAACATGATTACTTGCTTTTAAAAGAAGTCAAGGTTCAATTTAGGTCTATTTCTCCTTAGTAGTGACTCATATTTAGAGTTGACTCAGTCCTAGAATGCTCCTTTTCAGAATATAAAACTGCTGGGCTATAGGACCCAAGATATACAGTGAATCCACCGCCAAGGGAGATAGTCTTTTTTCTTTTCTGGGAGAAAGGCCCGTGTGTGCTGCTGGGACTGGTATGCTCGCACTTTCTTGCATATTTAGTCTAGCTAAGCCTTCTCTCACCCCAGCCTCAGCCAGACCTCCACTGCTGCTGTACAGAAAGCTGGAGTTTGAAATCCCAAATGACCCCAGTTCTCAGAACCACGAGAGACAATCAAATAGTTCTTGATCCCAGCCATTAGGTTTTAAGATAGCCTCTCACACAGCAGAAGATCACCAGACCTCTACAGAGCCTGGTGTGTAATGGCTTGACTTTGTGACATACATAGAAGATGGGGACCATCTTAAATCAAGCGTATGGCACAACCTAGAATGTATGGAGGAGACATTATTATCACAGAGTACAGAGCTGAGACCAGTAATCAAAAATATATATAGAAAAATGTTATTTTTACATTCTTTTCTTACTTTAATTTATTTTTTATTTACATTATATCCCAATCACAGCACCCCCCTCCTCTCCTCCCAGTCCCACCCTTACAAATCCCACCTCCTCATTAGCACTCCTCTTCACCTCAGAGAATAGGAAGCCTCACTTGGGTACCAACTCACCCTGGGACTTCTAGTCCCAGCAGGACTAAATGCTCCTCTCCCACTGAGGCCCAACCAGGCAGCCCTGGGTAGGGGAAGGGGATCTAATGGCAGGAAGTAGGGTCAGACAATTGGCCCCTGCTCCCATTGTTAGGGGACCCACGTGAAGACCAAGCTGTACATCTCCTACATATGTGTAGGGACCCTAGATCGAGCCCCTGTATGTTCTTTGGTTGGTGACCCAGTCTCTGTGAGTCCCCACGGACCCAGGTTAGTTGAGCCTGTAGGTCTTTCTATGGGGACCTTGATTCCTCCAGCTCACTAAGTTCTATCCCCTACTCTCCCACCACTCTCTCCCCAAGCTCCATCTGACGTTCGGCTCTGCATCTGTTCCCATCTGCCTGAAAATGTTTGTTTTCTAATACCTTTCCATTACCACTAATTGGTACGTCCTTGGTGAAATGCAACCTCTGTAGCCATCATTGTAACTGAGTGTGAGCCTTCTATCTAATTAGAAGGGGTCAGAGTCCAATATCACGTGTGGGTGAAGAAGAGCCTAGGTGAGTTACACTCCCGTACAGATATATTGTAGCAAGCTTGTGTGCAGGTGCATTGCTCTCTGGCAAGAGTGATGGCTGTCACTGCATTTGAAAAGCAACTTTTCTGGGTGACCCAGCGCTGATAATTCCTAAATATGTGTGACTATTGGTTACTCTCTTCAGCAGTACTGAGTCAGAGGCAGTAAGCACTGAGTGGCTGTTCTTCCTGCTGCAGGGTGGTCACAGGGAAGGGCTCATTTCTCCTTTCTTGCTGAGACGTCACCCTTGCTTCTCTGCAATGAGAAGTTGAATCTTAGTATTGCGGGAAGTTCAGGAAAAAAGGAATATACAAAGAATACACAAAGCTGGCAGAAAGTTAAGTTTGGCAACTGTTCTGCATTTCGAGAGAGAACAATTAATTCTTTTGTTTGATGCAAAATAGATGTTGTTGTTGTTACTATTAATATTATTGTTATGTGTTTTGTGAAAACAGAAACTTACCCCAATTTTGTCATTCCTCTAGGAACACTGACTGCTTGTTCTATCTACTTTCTGATTTGACACAAAACCCAGAACTTGTAAGCACTAGTAAACTAAATTTACTGGAAGACTACTTTTATTTTCAATTCTACCATTCAACTCCACTGGAAAGCTTCTCCATCTTCTCCCCATTTTATGCAATTCCAGTGTTCCAGAAATGCCTCTCAAAAACATGATATTAAAGAAAAGCTATATTAAAATTTTTTAAAAATAGTTTTAGGCTCAAAGAAAGTTGCAAAGAATGGTGCAGAGAATTTTCCACATTGGAAACATTTTGCTACCAGATTCAGATTTCAAATCTAAGAACATAACATACTGATATAAATAATAAGAGCCATGGCAAAATAAATAACCTCTTACTGCAAATCTTAGGGAGAAAGTATTTAGTTTTTCACCAAAGATATTAGCCTCTGGTTTTCTTTCTCCTCCTTCTGTAGTATCCATGTCTGGCTCTGTGGGAAGGTAATACTAGTTTCCTAACCTGGTTTGCAATGCTCAGTTTTGTTGTACGAGACTGAGTGAGGATTGGTAGCTGCTATTCTTAAAACATCAGGTAGTAGTTGCCAGTGGACATATTTGTTTCTGGGATTTTCTTTCCAGTGAGTTTTGATGGCTAAATTAGTCTCCATGCCAGGTGTAGATACATTAACAGTTTCTGTTTCCACATAATTTGGGGGAGGCTGAAAGTTTCAAGGACTTCTCAAATTCAGGATTAATAAAATCATAATCATGTTTTTTAATCCCAAATATCAATAGCCCAAGAAGAAAAATGGAAAACTCACTAATACATAGAAATCAAATAATATACTCTATGTGTTATGTATAGAAATATGCATACATATTACTATGTTCACACACACACAAACTAGAAACAGAAGAACAATTTAAAATCAAAGATTGATGAGGAAAATAGTATCAAATAAGTGAAAATAAAATACAAAATGGAAAAATAATTTGAAGAGGACAATGATAAGTCTTTTAAAGGTATACATTGATAAGCTGTTATCAATATGGGGGGGTGGGAACTTCAAATGCATAAAGTGGAAATCAGAGAACACGGTGGTTTGTACTTGCTTCTTCGAAGGCTAGTTTGTTTTCAAAGGGCCCTCTTGGCTGGAGATGAGAAACGTGAGCTCTATAAGAGTTTCAAGACAAATGAGGAAGAAGGTAGTATATATCTCAAGAAGCTCCCTTAGAACGCAAAACTTGAATTACTCTTTCCCTCCTCAGAGATCATCCTCTGCTGGGGTGGGACCATGGCAAAAAATGTTTCTTAAATACTCCTTGCAAGTCTGATGCAGCTTGCTTGGCTGTACTGGGATGTTAGCAACCTATTTGCTGTTTTCTGGACTTTTGACACAAAGAATACTTCTGAGTATCAGTTCTTGAGTTGTATCTATTAAGGCAAAAATGATCCAGGCCTTTCTGACTTTATAAATTTGTGACTGTCCCCAAGAGTCCCGTTACTTCCTTTCCAATGAGGAAATTTCCTGGACTACCATTTAATTTTCTCCTCCCCCTCCTCCTCCTCCTCCTCCTCCTCCTCTTCTCCCTCCTCCTCCTCTTCTCCCCCCTCCTCCTCTTCTCTCTTTCCCTCTTCCTCTCTCTTCTGTTCCTCTCCCTCCCCTCCTATAGTTCTGCTGATGAAAAGGTTACATAATTTCCCTTTATCTACAAATGCTTCAAGTTCCCAGTCATTACTAAGGGATACCTAGTGAGCTCCCCAAGATGCAATCATGACTGTGTAACCCTAGTTGGAAGGTATGTAGCAATCCCCAAACAAGCTTGGGTCTTTGCCTATTTCTTCAGCCATTTAAACAGAACACATTAAAAATGGAAGGAAAGTTATTGACCAAAAATATACTAAGGAGGCTAGCACAGTTCCAGAAGGGAACTCTTGGGAAACTAAGAATCTGAAATATTCAGAGTACTGGATCATGATACAGCTGTCACTTTGGGGCAACTGCATTGGTCCAGTCCCCCCCAGAATGCCAGACCTATTTTTGGGGGTCTCCATTATTTCCAAAAGAGCATGTCTCTTGGTCATTTCTACTTTCTTGATCTTGCTTCTGTATGCAGGCTAACTGGGGAGTAGGGATATTCCTACCACCGGTTCCCTGGTCTTCTGGGCTCCATTTTTCATGTCTTTCCCCTTTTTGGGGCGGACACTTTCTTATGCAGGACACTTAGCTATCCTTCATTTGTTTTTGCCTGCCTCACATGATTTTTTCTTTGGTACCTTTTGCTATAAAAGAAGTCCAGAGCCGTTTCGCTCAGAGACTGAAGGGACGCATTCTATCAAACTGGCAGGCAGGGTAAGAAGCACACTGCCTTTCTGGGTCGTCGAAAAGGATGAATGCATTTGATCCAGGATCGGAGTGGGCCAGGAATGGAAGGGAGACAGCTGCAAAAGCCTGCCCGCTGGGTTCCGCCATAGGAGATCAGGACAATATGATTACCATGGATGTCCATTTGAGGGGAAAAAAAAATCATGAGTGTTTTATTCTAGAAACCTCTAAACATCCATGGGCTTTTCCTTTTTGCTCGGTGCTGTGATTTAGCATTTGTAGTGCC
Source organism: Apodemus sylvaticus (assembly GCF_947179515.1). Lineage (NCBI taxonomy): Eukaryota > Metazoa > Chordata > Mammalia > Rodentia > Muridae > Apodemus > Apodemus sylvaticus. Next base: position 23,707,037 of record NC_067490.1, on the reverse strand, counting down.
AGTAACTCAAAGGCAAAGAAAGATCTTATTGGATTTGTAATCCAATGAGAAATACAGCCCTCACACATGTGCCTGGCGTAATGACTCCCGCTGTGGCGGAGCTGTGAGATGCTATCCATCTCTCCTCTGAAATATGAATTCTGCATTAGCGGAATTCACCATCCTTTAGGAGTTGATAATAGCACCTTAGGTGTGACTATTTTCTTTAAAAACCCCACTAATAATATATTTTGAGATGCGGAGCAATGGACTATAGGTTATTTACATATTTTTATGTAGCTAGTTGAAATTACATGTTATCAATTTTATTCTTCTAAATTTATTAAATATTCATAAGTTAACATAATGTCTAAGCTTAAGATAAATGCTAGTATGAATATATTTTTATATATTTATACATTCAATGTTATTTTTTTTTTAAAAAAATCAAGCTTCTTTATCAAGAATCGTAAGAGTAGCTGCTATTTGACAAAACTGGTATTTGTAACAAATTTTACCTTTCTCCAAGAACCATTAACAAGTATAATTTATCACATAGGCTTTGAATACTTTCATATTGCATGTTTCTTCCTATTTCTGGCAGACAATAATAAAATCTAAGATTTAAATATTGCCTAAACAGTTTCTAAGCAGGAATATTTTGAAAGCGAGAAAGCACACCATACTTTGAAGGCATAAAAAATTTCATCTTTTGTAGTGATTTGATTTGTTCAATAAGAAAAAAATGATATTTTGGTAGCAAATAGAAGATAAAGGCTATTTTACCCTATAATTTAAGACCAGAAATAAGATAAAATCCAGATATACTCTGAGTTCATATAACCCTAGTGTTCTGAACTTGGTAAAGTGAGGACAGAGAGATCATGGCTGCCCTGAACAATAGTGACTTTCTCTACACGTAGGAAAAATTTCCTTCTCCCTTCCTTCCTTTTCCTTCCTTTGTGACATACAGTTTCCCAGTTTAAATAAAAGAATATTAAAATACTTGGCCAGCGTCTTATGATGATGGTACAGCGTACTTCACGTGAGACTGTTTTCAGTGCATGTGCATGCTGTACACCCCTCAGATCAGAATAGACGCGTTATCCTCTCAGTGATTGTTTATTGGTGGCGAGAGCCTGTACCCTCCGTCCTTCTTCCTCTTCTGCATTCTACACATAGCTACCTACCTCAGTCTTCCTATTCTGCAGTATCTCGTTAGAGCGTCTCTTGCATATCTGACTTAATTCCTATCGATCAGCTTTCCCTGTTCTTCCTCTTACTCTACCATTTTCTGCCCAACACTTATTTTTTTCTTCAATTTCTATGAGATTACCTTTTTCTGTCTCAACTGTGAGGTCATGAGGGATTTGTCTTTATATGCCTGGTTTATTTTATGTAATGTAATCACCTTTGGCTTCATCCATGTCATGAACAACAGGGTTTCATTTTATTTTCAATTCTATAGCTAAAAAATAAAACTCAATTTGATATATGTACCAATTTGATATGTAAAACCAATTATATATATAATCATATATATATGATATATGTACCAGTTTTCTTTATCCTCTGTAGGTTTTGACCTTAGGCTACCAGTACCACCAGTACTTAGGTGATGAGCACTACTGCAGATGCGGGAATAGACGGGTCATTCATGGCTTTGTTTATTGTTGATATATACCATTTATCTCATGGTGGTTCTTTTAAAAATGTTTATATGAGTTCCAATAATGTTTTCCATAATGATTGGAATACTTTTGAATATTTTCCCCAGAAACCACTCTATTGCCAGGAATACTGTAAAGTTTGCTTTTTTAAAAATCCTCAAAAATGATTTTTGCTTTCTTCTTTAACTTTCATCTGTAAAGCTATAAAGGAATTATTACATGAAATTCTCCATTATAGCCTAAAGGCAAACCCATATATAGACACTCAAGGATATTTATTTATTTATTTATTTAGGTAAAAAATGCTAAGAACATACACTGGGGAACTTGGCATCTTCAATAAATGAATATCCTTATTCAGAAAAATGAATCTAGACCCTGACTATTGTCAGTTACTAAAAGAAACTCAAAGTAGATTGAAATTAAGACCTGAAACCATGAGACAACTAGAAGTACCTAGTGGAGAGGCCTCTGGGCACTGGTATCTGTCAGCACCATTTTGGATGAGACTCCCACAGCACAAGAAACAAAGCAAAGACATGTAAGGTTTTTGTATTGCAAAGCTACACACCTATGTTGGGAGAAAAGACTTTCAAACTACATATCTGATAAGACGTCCAGAATGTATAAGAACCTGGAAAAGTCAACAGCTTTACTCAACAGTTTTACAGATAGCCAGCCAAAAGGTATGTGAAAAAAATTCAACATGGAAATCAGCCACTGAAATGCAAATCAAAACCCCAGTGACACATCACCTCATTACAGCAAGAATATCTACTAAGCTTAAAGTCAGGTATTGGTGTAATGTGAAGAATATAAATTGTTCTTACACATTGCTGGCAAAAATATTAGTCCAACCATTATGGAATATTCATCAGGAAAATATACAATCAGAAAAGTATTCCACCAGCTACTGAAGAAAAAAATCTAAAAATATATACATAGGACATGGAGGGTGTATAGGTAGACATTCGTGTCTTTAAATTTTAAATGCCAGTCATGTAGAGTGGAAACACAGAGTCCCAATAAATATTTCCCTGTTCTTTTCTTCATATCAAATTTCAAAGCAAACATGACAACTGTGCTGACTCTGATGTGTTGTGGTCTCTTCATCATCTCTGTAATTCTAATTTTGCAATAGAGGAGTCTACTGAGAGTCTCATGCAGTGTCTGCTTTTAGCTTGGCACTAATAAAAATCATGTTTGATATCATGCGGCATTGTTTGAAAACGATATTGGTATGGCTACTAAGAATGTATAATGACCTGAGTTCTGGCTCAGGACATTATGTTGGTGTAATAGTCAGATTCATTCTCCCTTGGAAAAACTGATCTTCATGGAACTCAGTCATATTAAAGAGAAGGTGAATATTTTGTTCCTCAATTAAATTATTTACTCAATATTCAACTAACCAGTATAAAGTTGGATTCTGGTTAAAGTGCCCATTTTTGTACTCATCAACCCATTAATTTTTGTTCATTTAAAAGTTTTATTTTTATTTGTTATGTTTGTGAGAATACATGCCACCTGTGTGAAGGTGCCTATGCAGTCCAGAAGAGGGCGCCAGAGCCATGGGTCCTGGAGTTACAGATGTGTGTGAGCTGTAAGACACAGCCTGAGCCATCTCTTCAGCCCTGATATCTGCTCCCTTTTTGCATGCAATCAATGTCTTTGATACATTCAAGTTAGTATATTTCAGACAGGTTAAATATAGACAGTCAAGAAACATTTAAACTTTACAAGTCAAAATTCTGTAGAATTCCCAAGTGTGCATTTAACTTGCTGAAAAGAAAGGTGATCTGTTCTTCAGTTTACTTACTAAAATAAATTTTAACATTATATAACATCAAACACTAGACATATATTAGCCATCTGCAGTATAGACCTTAAATAAATTGATCTTTTGTAACTTTTTAAAATTCAGTAGTTTTTGATAGGTATTTTAGTTAATTTCACTCCGTGAAGAGGTTTTGCATAAATGTGCTTTGAAATCCTCTGATATGTAAAAATTTGAATGCTAGTTATTTAGTAAAATTTCCAAATAAAAGTGCCTTATTTTTTGGTATTTACCAATATCCAAACTCAGAATGAAAATGATCAAAATTTCAGGGTCTTATGATAGCATTGTCATGAAAAACGATGTTCGATATGGGCAGGCTGCATTTTCTTTGACTATCAAAAATGCATTTTATGCACGCAGTTTCTTCGTTTTATATACAAACTCCAGCATTTGCTCAGTGATACTGGACAGGCTATGTGTTTGTGCGGAACAGTTAAATGTGTGCTTTCGTGGTCCTTAGTTTTGAAGTTTCATATCATCTTTGCTCAAAGTTTATGGTTGAGAGAGGTGGGAGTATGCATTTTTCAAGCTGTGATTAATTCCATTACCTTGCAGGACAATTGATGGCTCATGAAAGACACATCAATGTGGGAGATGCTCACGCATCGCATCATGATCCGCCTACCAGGAAACGGGGTGGGAGGTGGAGGAGGGGGGACTGTGCCTAGGTGTGGTCGTTGACATTGAGAAGCACATCGCCCTAGGACCAGCCTAAGTATTGTTAGCAGCAGCCAACCAGGAAGACTCAATTAGGATTTTGAATTAGGCATTCAGATAATTTACCCTTAAGAGAAGCTTGATACAAGAATGCGAACCATGGGAAATCTAGCTTAAAGGTAGAAACCATTAATCACAAAACTAGTTTTCACAGCTGGGCATCCTACTATAGGCTCATTCTATTCCTTATCTTTATTTATCTGAAGACTCTTTATTTTGGCTAATTATTGGAACACTTTGTTCTCTCTGAAGAAGGTTCCTGCCCACCACCACATTAGCCGACATGTCCAAGGAGGCTGCAGGAGGTCAGATGCAGAAACATCTGTCAACAGATGTGTCTTACCTAATATGTCCATCTCTTTACCCTATTTTGGATACTGAAGATTCTCTTCTGAAGAACGAAAATGAGGACAAGCCTGTCATTCTGGCAAGCCAAGATTGATATCTGGGGAAGGAAGGTGACTTCATCAGAACCCTGTGACCTTAAACAGAGGCACTTGTGTTTCCTTTTGCCCCGGTTTGAATGAAGTCCTGAATGGCCACATCGCTCTAGTGTATGCAATGCTGGAGGCAGACGGACAGTGTTTGCCTTGCTGCCCTGGCTTCTGCACAGCAGAAAGGTGCTTAGTGAGCCCAGGCAGGATCTCAGGGAGGCAGGGGCTGTTCAGGAAACACACTTCCTCTTTCAAAAGCTGCTTCTGAATGGAATGAGACTGTCACTTCGTAAGTTCTGGAAAGAGTTCCTGTGGTGGCAATGTGTAGGCATGCCCCAAAGTCTTCTGTACTTCAGTGGGACATCTCAGATTTGCTAATGAAGCTCTCTCTGTCTGTGATGTCCCCAGGGGAAACTACCCTGCCGAGTTATGTGACCTCTTCCTAGTCTTTTGTCTGTTCACGTCTGAAATTTTATATTGAACTGTAGTTCTACTTACGTGGTACTTAAGATTTTTGCATATTCCTATGAAAACTTCATCCTGGTATTTGACAATAGAATAGAACAAAACTGAATAACCTTAGATTTACCCAAAGTATTAATTGGGCAACTAGAAGTTAGTGTCTCTTCTGATTGGGCTGGAGACTGGGGTGTATGCTACAGTATCTAGTCCTCTTTACAAATATTTTATTTAAAACATTTATTTATTGTCGGTGGGGAAGAGCATGTGTGTATCACAGGATACATATGGAAGTCAGGACATCTTGTTAGAAATGATTTTTCTCCTACCATATACTTCCTGGGAACTAAACTCAAATCCTTAGACTTGGTGCCAAGAGACTTTACCTGGTGAGCCATCTCCCTGGCCCTCTAGTTTTGTTGAATCAATATTTTTTTCATTGATTCTTTTTTTAAATTAGATATTTTCTTTCTTTCTTTACATTTCAAATGTTATCCCCTTTCCTCATTTCCCTTCTGAAACCCTCCTATTCCCTCCTCCCTCCCCTTGATCACCAACCCAATCCTATGTTCTGGCATTCCCCTACACTGGGGCATCGAGCCTACACAGGACCAAGGGCCTCACCTCCCATGGATGTCCAACAAAGTCCATCCTCTGCTACATATGTGGCTAGAGCCATGGGTCCCGACATGTGTACTCTTTGGTTGGTGGTTTAATCCCTGGGAGCTCTGGGCGGTCCTGTTGGTTAATATTGTTGTTCTTCCTATGCAGCTGCAAACACCTTCAGCTCCTTGGTTCCTTTCTCTAGCTCTTCCATTATGGACCTGGTGCTCAGTCCAATAGTTTGATGAGAGCATCCATCCACCTCTGTATTTGTCAGGCGCTGGCAGAGCTGCTCAGGAGAGAGCTATATCAGGCTCCTGTCAATAAGCACTTGTTGATATCCACAATAGTGTCTGTATTTGGTAACTGTATATGGGATGGACCCCCAGTTGGGGCAGTCTCTGGATGGCCTTTTCTTCAGTCTCTGTTTCACACTTTGCCTCTGTATCTCCTCCCATGGGCATTTTGTTCCCCCTTCTGAGAAGGACCAAAGTATCCACACTTTGGTCTTCCTTTTTCTTGAGCTTCATGTGGTCTATGAATTGTATCTTAGGTATTCTGAGCTTCTGGGCTAATATCCACTTATCAGTGAGTGCATACCATGTGTGTTCTTTTGTAATGGCTTATCTCACTCAGGATGATATTTTCTAGTTCCATCCATTTGTCTAAGAATTTCATGAATTCACTGATTTTAATAGCTAAGTAGTACTCCATTGTATACCACATTTTCTGTATCCATTCCTCTGTTGAGGGACATCTGGGATCTCTCTAGCTTCTGGCTATTATAAATAAGGCTTCTATGAACATAATGGAGCATGTGTCCTTGTTATGTGTTGGAGAATCCTCTGGGTATATGCCCATGTGTGGTATAGCTGGGTCCTCAGGAAGAGCCTCAAGCACATGGACACAAGGGAAAATTTCCTGAACAGAACATCAGTAGCATATGCTCTAAGATCAAGAATTGACAAATGGTACCTCATAAAATTGCAAAACTTCTGTAAGGCAAAGGACACTGTCAATAGGACAAAACGGCATCCAAAAGATTGTGAAACTATCTTTACCAACCCCATATCTGATAGAAGGCTAATATCCAATATATACAAAGAACTCAAGAAGTTAGACTCCAAAGAACCAAATAACCCTATTAAAAATGGGGTACAGAACTAAACAAAGAACCTCAACTGAGGAAACTCGAATGGCTGAGAAGCACCTAAAGAAATGTTCAACATCCTTAGTCATCAGGGAAATGTAAATCAAAACAACCCTGAGACTCCACCTCACATCAGTCAGAAGTGCTAAGATAAAAAACTCAGTTGATAGATGTTGGTGAGGATGTAGAGAAAGAGGAAGATTCCTCAATTGCCAGTGGGATTGCAAGCTGGTACAGCCACTCTGGAAATCAGTATGGCGGTTCCTCAGAATCAATATTTTTCAAGGAGAATAGTTTAGTTGTGCCCTTCTTATTTTACTCTCTTCTTACAGATTTAGTTTAAAAATCAAGTATCTGCTGGTCATCTTCCACAGTGGCAAGAGCTAGGATAGAATGATCTTTAACCTCACACCTAGAAGTTAAGCACAGAAACGCACCTTACCTCATCCTTTGGCAAAGCCAAACTTAGAATCGACCATCTTGCACCTGAGCTCTGTGCTACCATTGCCATCACTTCTTTTTTTTAAATATTTTTATTTTCTATATTCTTTGTTTACATTCCAAATGATTTCCCCTTTCCCGGATCCCCCCTCCCCATATGTCCCATAAACCTTCTTCTCTCCATCCATTCTCCAATCATCTCCCACTTTTTTCTCTGTCCTTATATTCCCCTCCAATGCTAGATCAATCCTTTCCAGGATCAGGACCCTCTCCATACTTCTTCATGGGAGTCATTTGTTATGCAATTTGTGCCTTGGGTATTCAGGGCTTCTGGGCTAATTAATATTCACTTATCAGAGATTGCATTCCATGTGTATTCTTTTGTGACTGGGTTACCTCACTTAGGATGATATTTTCCAGATCAAACCATTTGCCTAAAAATTTTGTAAATTCATTGTTTCTAATTGCTGAGTAGTATTCCATTGTGTAAATATACCACATTTTCTGTATCCGTACCTCCTTTGAGGGGCATCTGGGTTCTTTCCAGCTTCTGGCTATTATAAATAAGGCTGCTATGAACATAATGGAGCATGTGTCTTTATTGCATGCCGGGGAATCCTTTGGGTATATGCCCAGGTAGCAAAAGGCAAACGCAGGAACATCACTAACAGAAATCAAGGCAATATGGCAACATCTGAACCCAATTCCCCTTTAACAGCATGTCCTAGAATACCCCATCACACCAGTAAAACAAGATTTGGATTTAAAATCACTGGTCATGATGCTGGTACAGGAACACATGAAGGACATACTTAAAGAAATTCAGGAGAAAATGGATCAAAAGTTAGAAGCCCTTGCAAGGGAAACACAAAAATCATTGAAAGAAATTCAGGAGAATACAAAAGCCATCACTTCTAAGGATGGCTTTTAGTTTCTTTGAGCTGAAAACCATCTTCGGGGGTGATGCAATCATCTGTGGGGAGGCGGGTTTTTGGGATCTTCTACATTTCCCTGGCCACCTTGAAGTAATATGTGGAATTCAAAAGAATCACGTGCCGTTCCAGCATTGTAGGGGAGCACCAGGACAGAGAAGTAGGAGGGGGTTGATAGGAGAATGGGCGGAGGGAAGAGCACTTAGGGAACTTACGGGGAGGGGGGAACTGGGAAAGGGGAAATCATTTGGAATGCAAACAAAGAATATAGAAAATAAAAAATTATAATAAAAAAAGAATTATGTGTCCATATTACACACTGTATTTCAACTGCTAAATAATCACCTTTGGGACAAGAAAACACAAACACCAGCAAAGCACCCTATGATTCTCATATCACGGCAGATTCATCGATCATAAATATCCTTAAACCCTGCAGAAAAAGCTTCCTTAACAATGTGTCTTCCAGCTGGGCAGTGGTGGTGCACGCCTGTAATCCCAGCACTCTGGGAGGCAGAGGCAGGCAGATTTCTGAGTTCGAGGCCAGCCTGGTCTATCTACAGAGTGAGTTCCAGGACAGCCAGGGCTACACAGAGAAACCCTGTCTCAAAAAAACCAAAATCAAAAAAAAAAAAAAAAAAGAAAGAAAGAAAGAAAAAAAGAAAGAAAGAAAGAAAAAGAAAACAATGTGTCTTCCTTCCTCAGTGCTCTTCTTACACAGAGTTAGATGTAGTAGACCTTTATAAATTTGACATGGTATTATACTAAATGACTTGGCTTTGAGAGGCTTTTTATTCTATTCTATCTATTCTATTCTGTTCTGTTCTGTTCTGTTCTGTTCTGTTCTGTTCTGTTCTATTCTGTTGTTTTTTAGATGGGTCCTTGCTCTGTAGCCTTGATCTTTTCATCCTCTTGCCTCAGCCTCCAGAGCAATAGAATGGTGGGCAGGCACCACCGCACCCAGTGTTCTGTCCGTTTGCTTTAATTCTTGTGCTAGCAGCACCAGCCTCTTATAGGTATGAATAAGCAGGAGAATGAGGAGGAGGAGGAGGAGGAGGAGGAGGATGAGGAGGAGGAGGAGGAGGAAGAGGCGGAGGAAGAGGAGGAAGAGGAGGAGGAAGAGGCTGTGTATGGCCTGGAACTGGAACTTTGGATGGATGTGAACTGCCTTGTGGGTGTTGGGAACCCAACTTAGGTCTACTGGAATTGCCTCAAGTGTTCTTAACTGCTAAGCCATGTCTTCAATCCCTCGATACATTCCTTAGTTTAACAAGTAATCTCAGTGACTGAATAATTTATCTTCATGAGATAATTAAGTAAAAAAAAAAAAAGCCTCAGGGTTCAAAATATGGCTACCATGATGTCTTTACAGTAGGGGATTCTGGGAACTAAGAACTGTTCTCGTCTGTTACTTTCAGTTGAAAAAAGTTCATATTTTTCTTTCCGAAGATTCATTTTCTCAAATTAGATTTTCCACATACTAATAGAAAAATTGATTCAATGATAAAACTTTTAAGGTTATCTGAGAGAAATGGAAATAAATTCAGTCTATAGGAACGGCAGAAGTAGACTTTTCTGATATCATACTGAGTCAAGAGACAATTTCAAATGTTCCATTAAGTCCTGGGCAGCAGACTTTTATGTCTTAATATTTTTTTGTGCTAATGCTTGAATTATATTCTTAAAGCTACTCTGAAAGGAAGGGACCAGAATCCCTTTTTAATCAAGCATTGTAAGCGGGCTTGTTGTTGTCTACTATTCATGATCTGGAACAGGGTCTCCCTCCATACCTTAGTCTGGCTTCAGACTTGTAGTACTCCTCAGCCTGCTGAGTGTTAGGATTATTGAATGGTGTGCATGTGAGACAGCCACCATTCTCATTAGATGTTTAAATATTTCAATAAGACTCCCCAGCAAATTCATAAAAGAGCAGAGATATGAACTACTATCTCATGAGATGTATCTTTTTGTCTGAGTGCAGTGAGGAGGTAGAAACGTAGATGGTAAATATTGTTTGGGGATCCAGAAAGTCTTCAGAATGGGCTATTTGTTGTATAATAAGATATAATAAGACATTCACATCTGTGTATCACCTGAGGGAAAAATGAGGGATGAATTTATTTAAGGTATAAAATACTTAATTATCCAAATGAAATCATCTCTAATGGTGGCGTTTAGGGAAGCTAATATTGATGAAACAGCTATCTGAGAAGTTTTTGAGCTTCTTCCCAGTGCCAAGTATCCACATGAGATACTTTCAGGTCCTTGTCATGTCCTGGTTCACTCATCTCACTAGTTCTTGCTTTAGCTCTGAGGTCAATGAAGAAATGGTAGTAATTCTTCACATGCTTCTGGTGCTTGACAGTATACTAGATTAGAGAGAAACACAATTACCACACACACACACACACACACACACACACACACACCAAACAAACCCATAACTCAGAAAGCTCCCAAGTCAATAAACTATAAGGAAGACTTGGAAATGTCATCACATTTTGGTGTATCTAAGTTCAGCAGTGAATGAGACTTGAAGATTTGTATGAACCAGCAAAGAGGGGAAGGAGGGAGGGAGAAGGGGAGAGAAAGGATGAGGAAGAGGGGGGAAAGGGGGAAAGAAGAAAGAAGCAAGAGACAGGAGAGAAGACAGGGAAAAGAAAATCACAAACTTACAGGGAAATGCACACTTGGATTTGGAAGTCCTCATTATGCTGAAGCCTTGGACACAGCAAGAACAAAAGTAGCTAAACTTTTCTCATTTATTTCAGTTTACCAAGAGCATCAGCTTCCTGTGCCTCCATCCACCAGGCCCCTTGGAGAGCTGCTTCTGTGTTTGGACTCCAGAGGCGAAGGGTGTACATCTTGTGCTTTAGCTGCTGAGTTGATTTACTTGGTTGACAGTCATTCATAGAGTAGGTAGTGCCCGTCACTGTCCTGAGATCTTCATGCCTTCTGCCATCCTCAGCTGCTCTATCATGTAGAGAGTGTAGATCAATTCCAATTTCTCTGATGAGGAAACCGAGGCACAGAGAACCTTGCCCAAAGTCACCTTCTGGGAGCTCAGGCTTCACACAATGGTGCCACTCAGTGCTTCTTCCCTTTGAATTACAATGAGATTCAAACTGCAAAGCAGTTAAAAATTGCAAATCAAATGCTCACAAGTTGCAATTATTTTTAGTTTATCAAGCAAAAAAATTAACATGCTGTCAGAGATAGCTATGTTGTGCATAAATTATAGCACACACTTCTTTCAGAAGTTTTTGGATATTGGTTATTTTCATTAAACATGGTGACATGGCCTAGACTTACCTGAGCTTACAAACCCTCCTGAAATACATAACCTATGGAAACATCTCTTTTAAATCCCACTAGTTCTGTGTGTTCTACAGAATGAAGTTATTTGTTCTATAAGTTGTAAGTCCTATATAGTTACCAGCTGGGGGGTCCTTGGGATAATTTTATTCTCTGCCAGAGGACTGTGAGGGGATTGTATGTGTAGCTATGGCACGCCTAAATTGTGGTGTGTTAAGTTTTGTATGAAGGTCCATCTAGATTCTTTAAGAGAATACAAGTGTGCCTAGCTTTTCATTTCTCTGCTGCTGCTACATGCACACACACATGCACACATGCACATGTGCGCGTGCACACACATACACACACATACACAACACACACACACTCTTAATATTTTTTGTTAGTTTAGCAAATTAATACTTGTTTTATATGTACCTATAGGTTCTCACCTATGGAGCAGTTCATTAAAACTTTTCTGATCATGGAAAGCTATATATGTAATTCATAGCAAAATATTAAAATTTTAGTTTATTTGAGCCATGTTGCTGCACACATTGCTTTTAATTCACTTCAACATTTCTGGGCACGTTCCAGGGGATTGATTACATGTTTAGTGTGTGTTGTGAGGTACACTTTACAGGCAGGTTTATAGATGGTCCAACCCCGTAGCCAAAACATTGCATTTGGAAACAACTTACAAGTATAATATACTAGGGCAAGAAAGGCACTTTCTCCCAAGAAAATCTTTTCTTAAGTAACATTGTCAAATTTCATGGCAGAATAAATGTATATTGCAGCAGTGACCAAGAACTGTAAATGAATATTAGAAATATTTATTTACCAAACATCAGGCCTTTTTCATTTTGTGGTGACATTTTCTTTCCTCTGTTCCTAGTAATTTAAGACTGGTGTGAGATGGAATCTTAAATCTTAATATTCATTTTCCTGGTGGCTGACACTTTTAAAATGTGTTTTATGTGTGTCTGTACCTGTTATCATTGTGGCTCTGAAACAAAATTCTTCATTCCTTTTGTTCAGGATCGCTTTGGCTGTCCATGGTCTTTTATGGATTCCATATACATTTTAAGATCATGTTTTCTATCTCCATGAAGAATGGCCCTAGGATATTGATTAGGATTGCATTGAATCTGTAGATTGCTTTTGATAGGATGGCTGTAACCGCTCTGTGAGCCTGGAAGGTCTTTCTGTCTCTTAGTATATCCCTTAATTTCTTTCTTTGGCATTTAACATTTTCTTCCATAGACTTTTTTGTCTATGGCTATTATGAATGGAATTGTTTCCTATTTTCTGGTTCAGTATATTTATATTTATCACTGGTGTATGTGAAGGCTACTGTGTATGTGTGTGTTAATTTTATTTTCTACCACTTTGCACAAAGTGCTTATCACAATTCTCAGATTCATGTGATAGATAGAGCCTTTGCGGTCTCTTATGTATAGAATCATATATGGAGCCTTTGTGGTCTCTTATGTATAGAATCATATCTGGAATTAGGGTTTTTTGATCTCTTGTTTTCATATTGGTATCCTTTATATTTCCTTCCCTTATTACTGTAGTAAAGACTTCATAGAATTGGAGCAGGGAGAGTGGACACTTGCTTTTTTTTGAATTTTACTTGGATCTAAACACCTTGATTTCCTCCTCCCCTACATTTAGAATGCTATTGGCTATAGGTTTGTCATACAGACTTTATTATGTTAAGATATGTGCTCCCATTCCAGCTCTTTGCATGCTTTTATGAAGAAGGCACGTTTGGCTGTCGTCCCTGTTGTTTTCTCCATGTACTGAGATGGTCACATGATCTTTTCATTAATGGATTCAGAGAAAAACTAAGATAACAGCAACCCACAAAGTCCCCAAAACCTTAAATTTAGACATCAATACAGGCCTGTAAAATTTTTAGTTTAAAAACTTATCATCTAGGTTGTATTTCTCCATGTATATATTTTTTCTCAAGAAACAGCTGGACTTTTTTTGCAGCCTTATTGCTTGTTGCTTTGGGATTCCGTTTTCTCTGCCACAGCTGCAAATTGCAAACCGGCATTTCAATGGACTGAAGGGATGAATGTGTCTATAAAGTATCCAAGTTGCAAATTGAAAAAGCATTACCAAGAGGCAAGCATGCATTTTCCTAGCATCATATTACAATAATCTCAAGTCTTTTCCCCAACGTGGCAAAGCTTATTTAACTGACTTTCGAGGCCATCCTGGAGAGGGATGGTCAGTACCTGGGAAGACAGGAACAACTAGCTAGAGAGTCACGGCTGATGCTCTCACGGGAGGGTAGATGGAGTAAGAGGTCTAGAAGATCTTTGTGTGTTTGTAGGGAGTAACATGGGAATGTATGATGGGGACCCTTCTGTGGATCCTATAATTCACTTCCAGGACTGTAGTTCTTAAAAATTCTTAAAGGAAAAAGCAACTTCATTACCACAGGAACCAAAGGTACTAGGAGACAAGAGGCACATCATGTGATCTTCTAATCAACTGTAAGAGAGCGGAAGTTTCTTTCCTGGAGTTGAGCAGGAGTCAAAATAAGCCCTGAACTTTGGACTTTTTGTGCTTTTCCTCAAGTAGAGAAAAAAATTAAAATGATAATAAAATAATATAATAATACAATAATAAAATCATCTATGATTTGAGCACACTTGAGATGCAATGGTATCGTTTGAGTTAAATAGGTATAGAATCTGAAGTCAAGTATTTCCTTGCCAAATCTCTCTCCTCTTTCATCTATCTTAACGCTACTATCAGAGTGTTAAATTATTCCAGTAGTTTAACAAGCCTTGTGAATATGATTTTGAGGAGGAACTTTCTGGTTCTGTCATGTGATTCAGACTCATGTGGTGTCTTGCTAAGGGAAGACTCGTGGGAGGATGTGATATTTGGAGCGAGGCTGTTTTTGTTTTGTCTTTTGTCTTGTTTTGTTTTGTTTTGTATTTTTTGAGACAGGGTTTCTCTGTGTAGCCCTGGCTGTTCTGGAACTCACTCTGTAGACCAGGCTGGCCTTGAACTCAGAAATCTGCTTGCCTCTGACTCCCAAGTGCTGGGATTAAAGGCGTGCACCACCAAGGACTCAGTGGACAGTGACAAGGCGCTTGCTTAGCTAGTTTTTCGATTCTTCATTGGTCTCTCATCTTCACTGATCTTCAAGTCATTAACAGAGGCATGGCAGGGAACTCCTGACATTCTGGCTGGTCCTGGTCACTCCTGCTAGCTTGTGCTGGTTCAGTGGAGGCCTGGTGGTTTCCTCTGGATCATATAGCCATTGCTGATTCATGTTTAGTGACTCAAACTAGACCACTGGTATCTTGACAAACAATAATTAAAATTGCCCCCCAAAACAACTTCTAAACAGATCGACTTTCCCTTGTCCTATTTGCCATCTTTTCTCCCCTACTTTTGGATGGTAGGCCACAAGGTGGGGTCAAAGAGTTTAAAAACCCTTATTAAAATAGGTTTAAAAAAAAAAACCTAAGCCCATATGATTTATATGAAACCTTTCTGAAAATATAGGGTTTCCTCTGTAAAAGAATTTATGATGTCAAAATAACCTGCAAACAATCCCTTTAACCCAGGATTCCCACTGTTGGTCACAGGGAGCAAACAGACACGCATAGATGACCCTTTTCATGTAAATGTGTGATGATACACATAGTGTTTTTTTTTTCCTGAATGGGAGTCCAAGAAACTATTAAAAAGGATAGTTTATCAAGAAAAGGAATCTTGGGAGAGACAAATACAGTTCAATATCACTAACTTTGACCATTATCTCAAAAGTGGAGAACCCACCCTCAAACCAAAATGACTGTGGGCAGTTTCTTTTTCTCCTGTGAAGCCACCTTCTTTTTCTGTATGTAGCTATGGACACACACACACATTCTGAACTTTCATAAGGGTTACTGTTCTCCTGGTACAGAAAACATGTTTTTTCTTTTGATAAATCAAACTTAGGGAAAATTGTATTGATCCGGTTCCATAAGCAAAAGACTAAATTACCAGCCCCCCTTTTTTTTTTCAATTTATCATTTGGTGTATTTTGTAGCTGTAAAGACACAACTATGGAATTGCTTATTAAATTGCCAGTTGGCATGGAACCAGGTTGCATATGCCTTTAAAAACTATTCTAAAAAGGACTAGATGCATCTAAAAATGAATGAGATGCTTTCTGGTTAATTTGTTTTCACAAAGTTTTTATCTGTGCTTCTGGACATGACCTTACACATGTTATAAAAATGGAGAAAGAAATCAAGACTAGAGCAGCTGCATCCGTGTTTTCGGTGAATGGTCACATAGAAAATAGCTGCTTTGGCCCCGACTTTCAGACGCCACTGTTGACACCAGTAATTTGGAGACATTATCAGTCAAAAATGTCCCTTACCATTGACTGGTCCGCTCCAACCAACCAGCATGTCTCCTCAGTTCTGTATTCTAACAGGCTGAGCTCTGCTCTGAGGGGGGTAATTTGGACTTGGTTGTCGGGTGCACAATGCAGGCATTACCACACACGACCTCTTCCTGGGGATAATAGCCCAGCTGGGCCGCCAATTGGGCTGAGGAAAATGATGTCAGGTTTGTTCTGCTGCCAGCAGCGCTGAGGGGGCCAAAGCAAGTTTGCCTTTGCTGGAGGAGACGGGATCCTCATGGATATTCTGCTGTTAGGCAACTTTTGCTTGGTCCAAATCTTGGAGCGTTTTTTTGGTAAGCCCGATGATGAAATCGGGTGTGACGTTCCCAATGGTTGTGCAGTTTAGACATTTGGGATTTTTCTTTGTACATTGTGACAGGGAGTTGGGTGGTTAGACTTTGATTAAATGATAGAGCTAATTACATAACAGACAGCAGTACGGGGTTCCTTTGCAGCTCTGATACTGTCTTTGAGATGGTGAGGGAGCTGTCTCCCCACTGAGGTAATACTGCATTAACCTTCTTGAGAACATGCATGGACTCTTACCTTTTTTTTCCTTCTTATTTTGTCTTTTCTTTTCTTTCCTTTCCTCCTTTGTCTTCAAGAGAATATACTCAACTCCCCACCCTTCCCCACCCCCCATCCTACCCAACCCTGCCAGGCCTCCCTGGGCCCTCAAATTTCTCAAGGGTTAGGTGCATCTTCTCTCACTGAGGCCAGACCCAGCTTTCCTCTGCTGTATATATGTGTCTGGGGTCTTGGATCAGCTGGTGTATGCTGCCTGGTTGGTGGCCCAGTGTCTGAGAGATCTCAGGAGTCTAGATTAGTTGAGACTGCTGGTCTTTCTATAGGGTCACCCTTCTCAACTTCTTCCAGCCTTTCCCTAATTCAACCATAGGGGTCCCTGGCTTCAGTCCAATGGGTGGGTGTATCTGCTGCTGTCTTGCTGGGCCTCAGAGGGCAGCCATGTTAGGCTCCTGTCTATAAGCACACCATAGCATCAGTAATAGTGTCAGGCCTTGGATCCTCCCCCTGAGATAGATCCCAAGTTGGGGTGGTCACTGGACCTCCTTACTTTTTTAAATTTAAATTTTTTTGTTTAAGTTTTTGAGTCTTCTTTTGGGGAGATCATTCTAAGTGTGTGTGTGTATGTGTGTGTATGTGTGTGTGTGTGTGTACATTGCTCATTCTCTTTTTGTCTTTTGTTTGTTTGTTATACAATCAACATTGCAGACATTAAATAGGCCCTCAGATGAAACATAACAGTAGTCCTTCTTGGAAATAGAAGGCACCATTAGGATACACCTCTGCCTTAGCTTTCTAAAGGGGCCTAGGAAAAGGTGTGCAAAACCTGATCTGGTACAGCTTATCTTTAGGATGCAAGGTATTTGTAGTTCCAAGGAAGGTTTCATTTTACTATTTAAATAATCTATTTTTATTATTCAGCACCATCAAAGTTTGAAAATGAAACCCAGTCTATTGCTGTAGTCTGTTATTTTAGCACACAAGAGGAGCCAGGGAGGATCAGGCCTTGACTACATGATGCACACGAGTCTAGCCTGGGCTACACAATAAAATTAAGTCCCGAGTGGCTACAGAAAAGACCATGTCTTAGAAACAAAGAAAATTTTAGAGGCAAATGTTTGCTTTTCATACTTTGTATCCAGCTCTTTAGAACACTTGTTTTTCTTTCCATTTGTAGGGCATTTTTTCTTTGATATAAAGCAGATTTGGGTTAATGGCTTTTAAAAATTTACATATATATATGTATGTGCATATATATATGTTTGCTCAGCAAGTGCTTTGCCAACTTCTCCTTCTCCCCAGACCTCGCTTTCTTTCACAACAACACTTATTTAAAATTGTGATCATTGCAGATGAACATTTATAATACATACAGATAATTTATGAACCAGCATATATAATTATTGGCACAAAATATTAGCATAGATTTCCCTGTGTTAGTACTCAACCGACGATTAGCATAGATTTCCCTGTGTTAGTACTCAACCGATGACGCAGCCCTCTCTGATATCCCCAAATAACTGTAAATAATGTCAACTTATAAATTTCCAGATGGTTTTAAATTTTAATGTACTGTTAACATCGGAAAGCACATTTAATAACAATCGATATTCTCTAATCATACCATGTCATAGAGGAGTGACAAGCTTACCAATTTGAAAACAATTTCTGGTCATTGCTATTTCGAAGTCCAGTTGGAGTCAATGGGTGTGTGCAGACACTGTGTGCTGTGATTCTCCACTCTGAACACAAAAAGCAGCCAGTCAAGTCCCACGTATCTCTTCCTTCATCTCTTTGATTCTATTTTCCTGTATTTCTTTAAGGGACTTGTTAATTTCCTCTTTAAAGGGCCTCGATCATCTTCATAAGATCAGATTTAAGGTCATTTTCATATGCTTCAGCTGCGTTCAGATATCCAGGGCTTGCTAACGTAGGATAGCTGGGCTCTGGTGGCGCCATATTGCCCTGGCTCTGGTTGATGGCATTCTTAGGCTGGCTGTCAGCGCTCTGGGTTTCGCAGTTATTACAGATTTCAATGCTTATTTCTGAGTTTATCTTTGTTGGATGGGTGGGTTTTGGATGCTCTCCCCCTCCCTGCCCCTGAGCCTCCGTAGTTTCTGTTTTCCTCTGTTTTCCTCTGTCTTCTGGCCTGAGTGGCCTTGTGTTCTGCTTCAGATCCAATAGGATATCACCCTGGGGATTTTCTTGCCTATGTGGCCTTTGTGTTTTGGGTACTATTCTTACCTCTGGGGTCCCTAGTAGCACTGTGGCCTGGGGACCTGGACTCCTGGAAAGCAGGCAGAGTTGTGGGCCCGAAGATGGAGTTCAGGGGATGGGGTGGGCTTTAAGGGGACTTGGCAGGCAAGGGCTTGGGGCAGCGTCTTACCTGGTTGTCCTGGTTAGTGCCAGTGTGCCTCCGGAAGTAGAGCACAGGGGCTTTAACATACTGTCCCAAACCTAAACCAGTTTGTAAATATATTGTCTCCATGTCTCCAGTGCAGGCTGAGCAAATCTGCAGTGTTTATTAGAGATAATTAATAGTTTTCTCAACCTTTGAACAAATGAAGCTTTCTATTGGCGAAATTTTTTTTTTCTGATCTCCGATGTATCAAAATGCTATTTAGGTTTTATAAGCACAGGGATTACCACATTATCCTCTTCTTTCCCTACCAACTGTAAAATATGGATCTGAAGTTGTCTGTTTCATTCATTCCAATTTTCAATGGAATCTTGAGATACGAAATCATAATCTAAAATATAAAACGTAACATAATTATATATCCTTTATATTCTAGCTCTCTTACTGAACCTAAAAATCCATTTGTGCTATTCCCTGCTTATATTGAATAGATATGTCATCCAAATAGATAAAGGTATCCTCAAATCAGTGCGTATCTTGGCCCCCAAGGACAAATCAATTGAAAGTAGCCCGACTACTCCTCTTGTTCCTACAGATTGATACCATAGGAAATGTAACGTTTATAGAAATTATAAGGTCTTCCCGAAAGGGAAGCACAGGCTAGCACAATATCAAACAATAACACAAGGGAATATTCTGCCTTCCTCCCTCTCAGATCATCCAGCCAGCGTTTTGTGCTTCTCCAGGTGTACATCAGGTAGCAAGTCGCGGCCGTCACCCGAAGAAGAAGAGCTCTTTATTAAAAGGGAGGTGCTAAGAGCAGGGTGGCATCATGCAAAATAGCATTTAGTAAATATGTGTGTGCCATGGTAGGTTGTCTGTGGAGCATGTGTGACCGTTCCCTCCTATAAAGTACAAAAACCCCAATCCTAAAGAGGGTGAAGGAACATTGTGCAGAAGAGTTTTTATGTTAGATATGTAGTCAGCTGAACTTTAATCCAAGTTTGAGGAGAAAGGTATATGAGCCATTGTTACACACTGTTGGGTGTGTGGCTTGCTGATGCGAGGTCGTTTTGCTGTTGGGTTTTGGAGAGGTTTATTCTGATGCTCACTGGTCATGTTGGCCGACACTGGGTCCTCATTCATTCTAAGACGCCTGAAGAACTCTGAATGTTTTCCACTCCTACTTCTGGCATCCTAGACTTAAATCCACATGTGTTTCTACCCACATGTAAGTGCAATGCTTCCCCTTGGACACATATCTGAAGGTGACTAAGCAAACAAACAGGAATTCTGAAAGTCTTTCCCATTTTAACACACAACATCTATTTTTACAAGCACAAGTCATGCCTGTGACGTAACATCCTCAGAGCGATGAATGGTTTTGTGAATAAGAGTGAACCTTGGGATATTTTATTCTGGATTTTGATATCTGTTTAAATAAATGTCTAAAGTTATACAGTTGGCTTTACTAGCCACAATTTAGTACTCTGTATTGGATTAATCATGTAAATTGTGGTTCCTAACAGATAAGTAAGCCCGAGGTTGGCCATGCAAAGATGCAAAGATGGAAGATAGAGTAATACTGTTGCAGTACTTTTCCGTTTTTCATTTTTGAAAATGCTTTAATCGGGTGCATCCATTTCTCTGCATTCGCCCTTGCCAGGTCTGTCCATCTGGGGACAGCTGCTGGCTCCTGCAATTTAATAGCGATGGCAAAGGAACAGTATGCTGAAATGGAAGACGGATGTGTCATTATAACATTGCTTGTGTGAGTGTGAGAGAGGATTTGAGGATGGCCAGGGTCCGGTGGTTGTATGCTACGAGTTATCATAAACATGTCTTTCCTAATGTCTGTGAATAAGACTTTCTCAACCGTATTTCCAGACTCTAATAAGTAAGCGAGAAACTTACAACTAATTGGGAGAAGCATCACAGCCCTACATGCAGAGGTCAATACTATTTGTGAAATTACTGACTTCAACAAAATCGAAACACAGTAAAGGACCGAGACTATCTGTGTAAGTACGTTAGAACCACCTGAGGGGTTTGTTGATAGTGGCACTGGTTTTTAATATAGAGAAGGCAACAAAATCCTTTCCTTGTGCATTGTTAAATAAAATGGGTAAGCATTTATCATAATCGTTAACACACATACCATCTATCTATCAATCTATCTATCTCTACCTATCTACCTACCTATCATCTGTCTGTCTGTCTGTCTGTCTGTCTGTCTTATCTACCTACTTACCTATCATCTATCATCATCATCATCATCATCATCTAATTATATTTGTCTTAGATGAGTCTCTGCCTAGGATGACCTAGAACTTATGAGCTATCTCTTCCATCAGCCCTTGAGTGCTATGATTGCAGGTGTGAGCCATCATACCCTGATTCTATATTTATTTTTAACTGACCCTAGTAACTGCCTATGCCTTTTATGAGGTACCGTATGAAATTTCAACACACATATATACTGCACAATGATCTCCACCTCAGACATTTATGTAGTTATTTACTTGGTGTTCTTTGGGAAAATTCACAATCCTTTTCGAGCTCTATTAAAATATTCAGTTAATTCTAGTGGAGTTTTTGAAAGTGATTGTTATTACCAGCCACGAATAGAGTGTTTTTTATATGACAATATTCTAGTAGATTTACCAACATTAACTTATTGCTGTTGGATTATTATACCACTTATTAGATATTAGCAGCACATAATGCCTTTAAATGAAACCAAACGGTTTGGTGGAAATTAGTCAATAAATAACTTTTTGAAGGCTTATCTTATTTTTTAGAATTGTGTGCACCATACACTTCTGTGTGGAGTTTGAGCTGAGCATATGAGTGTAGGTGTGGAGAAGTTAAGGAGTCACATCTCCCCGGATCTTAGAGGCAGTAGTGAGTCACCCTTATGTGGGTGCTGACAGTCAAGTTCGGTTCTGCAAGAGAAAAACACATTGTTAACTTCTAAGACACCTCTGCAGCCTCCAGCAGATAGCTTTCAATGTAACTTTGAACAGAACCGTAAGTGGCTACTGCATATATCCAAAATATCCAAAATAAATGGCAGGCTTTTGTAAATACTGGCTGGCCCCTCAAGGAGCTACCGAGTACAGCCCCTTAAGCGTACAGTACCCTCTGAAGAGACTCAGACTGCCGGCAGCTTCTCCTGCTCAGTGTATTTCGAAGTCTTGGAGCCAGATATTTACAAAACCCAGAGCAAGGTTGCCAGGGAACTGCTGACAGACTTTCTGTCTACCTTTAGGCACCATTTTGATAATGCTCAGACAGGTAATCTCTGCCAGGTACAGTTCCATGCGCGTGCGCCGTAGGGTTGCAGCCACTGGAGACCTAATGGCCTGGGTCTTCTTTCTGAAGATGGATCCAACTGCCGTCTTTTTTTATCAAACTCTTTAGCCACAGCAGACATAGAGCAAGGCAGGTGCAGGAACAGGGCTGCTTCTCCACTGCCGGGGTATCACTTGGAGACCGTTCTTGGCTGATTCTGGTTACACGGTTCCTCATGTTTCACCCAACCGCGGATTAATAATTCATCCCGTTCTCTGCCCTTAACAGAAAGCGAGAGACGTCACCGTCACCGCAGTAATTTGTTATTCACTCTGTCTCTTAGGGCAATGTGGTTTCTGTGCTTCCTCCCTTCTGTTGGGAAGACTTCTCTGTTCTCTCTTTGGAAGGTTTCCTGTCTGCCATTATGCATACAGCAACTTTTTCCCCCCTCCAGGATCTTTGGTATAGAGGAAACATATGCTACCCTATAGCGGAAGGAGCTTTCTTAAGAGTATTTTTTTTCTTTGATTTTGTTTGATATGAGGATACCTGCTGAAATTATGATCAAATGATGACAGGAACTAATAAATTAAAACCTCTCTCTCTCTCTCTCACTCTCTTTCTCTCTCTCTCTCCCTCCCCCTCAATGCTTGTATGTGTTTTTCCAATGCCTCCCAGTGTTGTTGATAATTAGAGTATTGTTAGCACCCATTCTCTGCTTCCTGTGCTCTATTGTTTATATGTTTCTCTTTCTGGTAATTTCTTTACCAAGGAGTAATTAAATTTCTAAAAATTCAAATTGCATAGAAATTCAATTAAACGCGTGTAGCAACCACAGTTTATTTCCCAGAAACACAGATAAATAAAGAGCTATGGTTGCTCAGCCCTTGTTTTTTTATGCACTCTGACCTTGGAGCAAACACAGTAGAAGCCATCTTATTGTAAGAGAGAGTTTAATGGCACTGTAGAAAATTAGGCAGCTGAAAGTTCAGAAGGGATTTAACTGAAGACTCCGTGATCAGAAGGGCAAAAGTTACAATGTTCTTTTCTCCAAAGTGTGGATAGTAAAATCATGTGGCTCTGGAATCTTAAACTCTAGTTTGTGACTTCTGGTCTCTGTTAGCTCACCAACATTACTTATTCAATAAATTCATCTAAAGCATCAATTTCCTGATTCTTTTTTTCTTTTTTTTATTGATATATTTTATATTTACATTTCAAATGATGTCCCCTTTTCTGGGTCCCCACTCCCTGCAAGTCCCATAAGCCCTCTTCCCTCCCCCTGTTCCTCCATCTTCCCCTTCCCGCTTCCCTGTTCTGGTATTCCCCTATACTCTGCACTGAGTCTTTCCAGAACCAGGGGCCACTCCTCCATTCTTTTTGGACATTTAATTTGTAGATTATGTCCTGGGTATTCAAAGTTTCTAGGCTAATATCCACTTATCAGTGAGTGCATACCATGATTGATCTTTTGAGACTGGGTCACCTCACTTAGTATGATGTTCTCCAGCTCCATCCATTTGTCTAAGAATTTCATGAATTCATTGTTTCTAATGACTGAATAGTACTCCATTGTGTAAATATACCACATTTTTTTGTATCCATTCCTCCGTTGAAGGACACCTAGGTTCTTTCCAGCTTCTGGCTACTACAAATAGGGCTGTTATGAACATAGTGGAGCATGTGTCCTTATTGCATGCTGAAGAATCCTCTGGATATATGCCCAGGAGTGATATAACAGGATCCTCAGGAAGTGTCATGCCCAGTTTTCTGAGGAACCACCAGACTGATTTCCAAAGTGGTTGCACCATCTTGTAATCCCACCAGCAATGGAGGAGTGTTCCTCTTTCTCCACATCCTCGCCAACACCTGCTGTCTCCTGAGTTTTTGACCTTAGCCATTCTGACTGGTGTGAGGTGAAATCTCAGGGTGGTTTTGATTTGCATTTCCCTAATGATTAATGATGTTGAACATTTCTTAAGGTGTTTCTCAGCTCTCCGAAGTTCTTCATGTGAAAATTCTTTGTTTAGCTCCATACCCCACTTTTTAATGGGGTTATTTGGTTCTCTGGGTTCTACTTTCTTGAGTTATTTTTCAACCCAAGTCTAACTCTATTTTTCCTTGACCATTTGTAGTTTCAAGGGTCAGCACTTCCTGGCGAGTGGCTGCCTCTGTTTTGTTACTCTGCATCACTAACTCTGTAAGGGTTCACTGT
Source organism: Apodemus sylvaticus (assembly GCF_947179515.1). NCBI lineage: Eukaryota > Metazoa > Chordata > Mammalia > Rodentia > Muridae > Apodemus > Apodemus sylvaticus. The sequence goes on along the minus strand of NC_067490.1, from coordinate 23,682,693 downwards.
CAACCAGTCCAGTCATTCGCTCTCTACGTTCCTCTCTGTGTTGGTACATACACAAATTAGCTTTCAGTGTTAGAACAATGTGACATTCTGCACCTCCTCCCTCTCTCTCTCTCTTTCTCTCTCTCTCTCTCTCTCTCTCTCTCTCTCTCTCTCTCTCTCTCTCTGTTTCTGTCAATATATAGATATAGATATAGACATAGACATATAGACATATATATATAGATAGATAGATATAGATACAGTGTATATAATTTTTGTGTGTCCATGATAAACTTTTTTCAAGAGTCCATTAATCACCTACATTCTCAATTCAAATCCCCTTACTTGGAATTGACAATCTTAGCTAAAATGCCAGAAGAAAAAATTGACACTATGATGAATGTGCACAACTCCCTGCCTCCTTGTACATGTGTGTATACTCACATATAATATCCATGATTAACTTTTCCACTTTCATCTCCCTGGGAACAACATATCTTTATTTATATAGCACTGCAGATCTTCCGAGTGGATATTGGCTTTGTAGAACCGATTGAGTCTTGGATTTTTGTAGATGTCTTAACACGACTCCAAATACATAGGCAGTGTATTAATTGATCACATTCATGTGACAAAACAGCCAACATAAGGGGTGCAAGGGTAAAGAGTGGTCTGGCTCACAGTTTTTTGGGCTCACATTTTGGGGGTACCGCCCATTAGAGAGGAGGGTCATAGTGGTGGGAGCATGAGGCCACTGGTCACAGGGCATCCACAGTCAGGAAGCAGAGATGAGTGAAGGATGGGGCTCAGTCCACTCTCTCCTTGTGTCTAGTTTAGACTCCGTAGACCGAGTCTTTGCACCTTTGCTAACTCAGTCTAGGAGCTCAGGAACATGCACAAGTTGTTCAGTTTCTAGATGACTGTAGATTCTGTCATGTCGACAAGTCACATTAACCGTCATGATCTTCCTGTTTTTAATCTCAATTCTAATCTTATAATGTCATTGAGTGATTTGTAATAGGTACCAACCAAATTATAATCCCAGGAATTGGATTAACTCAAATGCTAAATCCGGTGGACCTGTTACATCTGCCGTTTCAATTTTTATGGCTTTATTCTCTTAGTTCATGTTGCTACCATGTTAAAGTCTTATTACACGACTGCAAACTGAGTCTTCTTTACCCAGTCTTTTCCAACAAGCATTTTTGTCTTTCAGTTTTTAAAGCATTCTTTTCGAACTTGAACTATGAGTAAGATACTGGCTCCCTAATAGGCTCTGAGTCTTCCCTGTTACCTTGAAGATAAAGTTAAACTCTTTATAATGAAACATGGTCTTGTGCGAACTGGCCCTGCCTCTTCAGCCACATTCTCTCTAATTCTTTCTCTGTTACTCTTCATCGATCTGATAGTTCCTAATACTGAGGCTGATAGTTCCTAAGGCTATAATGTGATTACATTTCCACGTAGCAAGTCTTTGTTTTTCTCAATGAGAACATGCTGAGACTTTTTGAATAGCCCTCATATTCTTGGGTCTTTGAATAAATCCAGGAATGCAAAATTGACTAGGAGTGATCTCTAAGTATTAGGATGAATGGATAGACAGACTGAAGAATGAATAGCTTTATCTGGTGTCAGTAGAGCTTGGACCATGTCTCCTTTGCTCAGTGATGTCTGAGAATATCTAGATAAAGACTACTGCACAGTCTAGCAACTCCAATAATGATAGTAAGAATCATAATGGCTATTATTCATGTAGCATGTGTGTGTGTGTATGTGTGTGTGTGTGTGTGTGTGTTTGTGCTCATGTGTATATGCATGCCAGGCATTATTTAAAATGGTTTTACGAATGCTACCTTATTTACTCGTTAAAACTACTACGAGGGCTTCATGCTATTATTATTTCTATTTACTAGTGAGGAAATAGGGGAAGCTGAGGCTACATATTTATATAACACGCTAATATAAATGCACATTCAGGATGCATATGTTGCATTTGTAAAACAAAAAGGATCTAAGCCTTTACTTTTACCAACAGCTGTCACTTTGGATGTTTGTCCCCCATGACTCACATTTTAAAAGTTATCAGGGTGAAGCTGTTAGGAGATGGTAAAACCTGTATGAAATCTGTCCTAGCGGGAGGTCTTTGGGTACTATTTTGAAGCCTAGCGTGAGTCTGTCTCTTCCCTTTCCCCTTTGTGCTTCCTAGCCCACTGGTTCCACAGTTTTCTCTGCCATGCACTCCTGTGGTGACGTGCTGCCTTATCAGAACCCTAGAGTTGTGAAACTGTGTGGCCATGCACTGTACTCTCCAAACCTGGATGCCAGCACCATCCTTTTGTCTTAGAGTGTGAACTGCCAGGAATCCTTCCTTCTAGTGGCAGTGACATGGCCAACATAGCAGTCTCTATTGTGTCAGAAAAGGCCTTTGAGATTATTCCGTGCAAAAGAGAGAGCCTACAGTGAGATGGTACAGGAGAACGGCGTTTTCAGAGTTCTGATTAGAGATGTCAGTGAAGAGAGGGAAGGGGAGTGAAAAGTGGTGTTCTCAGCACTGGAAGTACAAGTAGAAAATAAAACATGTTTCTTTAATTTATAGATAATCTGGTGTTCAAGCATATCTACCTACCCTATCATATCTTTGTCCCACGCTTTATTTAATTCTCTGTCCTTGGGAATTACTTACCTTCATAGATGGGCCACCATCTCAAGAGTGAAGAAGATTCAGTTAGAAGGAGGGATGGTATCTGGTCTTTATCATCACAATTGATCCCATTGTATGCAGGGCACGGTGGAGGTCACCCCCCCAAGCCCTCATCTTCTTCTCTTGGGTAGGAGGTCCAAACCAGCCTGCACTTCAAGGTCCCATGACAGGACTGCACCCTGAATTACTTCCCATGTCTGTATTAAACACAATCATGCTAAAACAGATTAGCTCATGAAAGCTTCCAACAGAAGCCACACATGTGTTGGATAGATAGATTCTGAGGTCTTTGGCATTTGATTCACATCTTTGACCTTGTTACTCTTGTCTAAGCTTTTGGATAGTCTGGAAGGTTTAATCTTAAACGTTTGGAATTGTGTTTGGAAACCCCCAATTCCTTTCTCCTGGATTGGTCCTTCTGTGAATTTGTCTCCAAAGACAGACTTTGCCCATATAGTGTCAGCCACAGCAACCTTTGAATTCTTAGGAGTAGAGGCTCTGTCTTCTAAGTTTCCTCATAGTGAAGCCTTTTTACTGTCCACCTTAAAAGTGGGTTTAGTCACACAGAGCCTCATCAGCTAAGATAAAAAGCTGGGATGTCCTCCAATGGATGGTGAATGACGATTCAGGGTGTAAGGCTCCTATTCTGAAAGAGCACATTAATGCATCAGTGAAGGGTAATAATCAAGGCTACCTGATTGCTTTCCCTATAGACTCAGGTCTCTGTCAGACTGGCACTGTGCATCTTCATCTTTGCTTCCCTAGGACCAGATGAGGTTCACGTGATTGTAAGATCTGAGTTGTCATCCCTCTACCAAGAAGACATGGAAGTATGTTGTCTGATGGGACCATGTTATTACCATTCACTCTTTCACCACTCCTAACCAGAAGCTTGATATTTCTGCCCCCATAGAAATCCATTGTTTCCCCTTACTTTTGAGGTTTACCAGAGAGAGTAAAGTGTGGGTGGAAGTCATGGTTGCTCCATTGCTAGGAGGGGATATGAAATATTACATGGCGGACCAATGTCATAACCAGCTTAGACAATGAAGGATTTAAAAATGTGTTTTGGAAACAACAAAGCTCATGTTTAAATGGTAGTATTTTAAATGCCAGAAAGTCCAAGAGATGCAGGCTTTGCAAGAAGTTCTGATTAGCAGAGATGCTACTATCTAAAATCCTAAAGACCAGAGGTTCTATGCTCACATGGTTTGCTTGCTGAAATACAAACATCTGAAGCCCAAATGGCCTTCTGCATCACAACCTCCTCTGGGATTTCAGGCCTAGATTTGGAATTATAGGCAGCATCTCCCCCAGGAATGATGGTTATGCACCACCAGACAAAGCACTCTGATACCTAATCAGCCAAGAGTTGAAAGCTCACCATCTCACTCTAAGAGGGATGTTGAAGATGCTATCAGATCCTCGTCAGACCACTCAATCATTGAGTGTATGTTTATGTATACATGAATGATTATGTGCATTTAATACCTTGCTCATATATGAGTTCAAATCTCTGACCACAATGAGGTGAAGAATCAACTTCATAGATCATAAAACTTATAGTTTCATACAAATTGTTAATACACAAGGAGTCTAAGTGTCTGCTTGTTGTAAAAAGAAACCCTAATTTTGAAAGTTCTTATCTCCATGACGTTGAGGGTTCAGATCTCCTTTTTGTATCTATTTCAAACTTCTTTCATCAATATAGAAAAAATCCTTGGTAATTTAATGTTTAATTGTAGGTTGTATTTTATTTAACTCACAGTTTTTGACTTTGTTTCTTTCTTTGTTTCCTTCCTTCCTTCCTTCCTTCCTTCCTTCCTTCCTTCCTTCCTTCCTTCCTTTTCTTTTTTAACATGTTGTACTGGTTAGTTCTTGTCAACCTAACACCTAAACTGAGGGATTGGCCTGTCAAACTGACATGTGGCCCTGCCTATGGTACATTGTTTTGATGAATGATGAATGATTGATGGAGCAGGTGGCTCCAGAGTGTATTGTATAAGAAAGCAGGCTGAGCAAGCCATGGTTAACAAATCAATAAATAACCGGTCTCCATGGCTTTTGCTTCAGTTCCAGCCTTCAGGTTCCTACTTTGAGTTCCTGCCCTGACTTCCCTTTGTAATGGACTGCATGTGTAAGACAAATGACCCCATTCCTTCCTGAAGCTGGTTTTATCAGAGCAGCACAGATGAAAACCAGGATGCATGGTTCATAAATTATAGTATCAGAGGAGTTTCTGATTGTCTCTAGGTGACTAAAGACAATTAACCAGCTACCTTATTATATTAGGCAGGGTTCTCTAGAGTCATAGAACTCGTGGGTAGTCTCTCTATTTATAGTAAGGGAATTTGTTGATGACTTAACAGTCTATAGTCCAACTCCCCAACAATGTTCAGCAGTAGCTGTGAATGGAAGTCCAAGGATCTAGCAGTTGCTCAGTCCCACAAGGCAAGCAGGCAAAGAGAGAGTGAGTCTTCCTTCTTCCAATGTCCTTATGTATGCCTCTGCCAGAAGGTGTGGCCCAGATTAAAGGTGTGTGCCACCATACCTGAATTTGGGGCTTGCTTTGTCCCAGATGATCTTGAACTCAGAAATCTCCCTGTCTTAATCTTCATAGCCACTATGCCTCAAGATCTCCATACCAAGATCTAGGTCAGAAACTTGTAATTCCTAGCATCCAGGTTAGGGTCACAGGTGAGCCTTCCAATTCTGAATTGTAGTTCATTCCAGATATAGTCAAGTTGACAGCCAGGAATAGCCACTACACTTATCAAACCATTTCTAGAGTTGAGATGCTTTTAAACCTAAGTTAGGGTAAGTTAAATTTAACAGTATTAACAGTTGAAAACAAATGGTTAATGTTCTAAAGCATTTTGAATGGCAAACATTTAGTTTCATTGGAAAAGGCTACTTTTTTAAAATTATAGTATAGAAGAAAGTGCTGTGAGGAGATTAATACAAAATGTTAGAGTCGCTTCCCTCACAGGCTGGCTGCGTGTCCAAAGAAGACAGAATGCTTTTTATCAAAGGGTTTTAAGTGAGGGCACAGTTAATTTTCACAACGCTTTCCCATTCTCCTATTTACAGTCTTTTAATTTTTTAATTAATTAATTAACATCCAGAAGCAGCTTCTGCTCCCTCCTCTCCTCCCAGCCCCCTCTTCTCCCCTCCCCTCTCCCCATCCCCCAACAGAGTCAGAGGCAGCCCCTGCTCCTACTGTTAGAGCTCCCACTTGAAGACCAAGCCTCCTATCTTAAAAAGCTTTTATAACTGATGTGATCACAACGATCAGGTGCTTTTTAAATCAACGGACATTTTAAGTTTATGTGGTTATTTTTTTCATGATAAGACAATACTAACGTGTGTTAGTGCTCCAACTTTCTGTGTTTAGGAAAAAGAAGGGAAGAATCTTTTACTAAATGGAGCAAATGAACAATTGTACTTTTTTACTTAAAAGAAAAAAAATACTTAGCTGCTGGAAGCATTTGCAATCTTAAATGCCTTACCTGCCTGCATGTGTGTGCACACACAGGCAGATACACTTTTGTTTTATTTGTTTAGGGAAGCGGGGAGTGCAAAGAGGAGCGAAGGAGACAGAAGCAAGAAGAATAAGAACGTGAAGCTGGCTGGGTGGGGGTGGGGAGATGTGGGAGGAGCTGGGGAGATGTGGGAGGAGCTGGGGAGATGTGGGAGGAGCTGGGGGAGGGGAAACGGGATCAAAATACATAGCATGAAAAAAATTTAAATGAGGAAGAAAAGGGGATGAGGCAGTGATGCTGGAGGGACAGTCCAGCAGGTGAGAGCTTGCTGGTTGTTCAGAGGACCAGAGTCCGATTCCTAGTTCTCATAAAGGGGGGCTCATAACCACCTATAACTTCAGGTCTGTATCTCTGATGCTCCTTTCTGGCCTCAGTGCACATCAGCGCACATGTGTGCATGTAAACACACACACATACACACACACACCCTCAAACCATTTTAAACACCTTAAATGCACATATGTATTTGTACGGTGGACATCTTACACACAGAATATCGATTTTTTTTTTTTAACTAAGGTAACAACTGATCCTTTGCCAAGTTAGCACTAAAGAAAGATGTAAAGAAGCTAAGCCTTTGGTTGTTGAAAAATGCCAAGGGAGCTAAGCTACTAAAAGAGAAGGAATGTTTTTGTGGGGCTAACATGTAGCTTTGGCAGTGCAGCCTGCAAGGCCTGGCGGTAGATACGTTTGAAGCAGTTATTAGTCTTATTAACCTGGAGAAATCTCTTCGGGTGAGTCTAAAGAATGGGAAAGAGTCAAAGCATTTTGAATTACTGTTCTCCAGTTGGAAGACACAGCCTTGAAATGAATTGCCTTGGAAGGTAAGAACAGAACAGCTTTCTGTAGAGGACTGACTTGGGAAAAGGAATATATTTCCTCGTGAATCACCCTTTTTTCTTTCATCTGACGTAAATGTTAAGCATATATCAGTGTGCTTTCTACATCTTGAGAGTACTATACAGATTTTTAAAACCAATTCCTTCTCTGCCAGTTATTTAAGGATAATCCATATGGCGAGGAACTATGCAAACCTCAAAGCCTGTTATATGTATCACAGATGAAAATAGACCTCACCAAGATCATTGTGTAGTACGTTATGAGAAGCTCCCTCATTGGTTTCCCTTGTAACTTTCTCAAGTATGCCCCACAGTCCTTGTATTCCTGCATACAGGACTCGTAGGAGGATTAGGCCGGATGGGACCAGAACTGGTTCTGAAGGACCAACTAGAACATGCTTCAATAGTCCAAGGGAGAAGTGATGTTGACTGAGGTTCACTTTGGGGAAGTGATTGAAAAACTAAAGAGGTTTTATTATCATGTGCTCTAAGTGTGTGTGTGTGTGTATGTTAAATTTTATAGGCTAATTTTCTAAATGTAAAATACAAATATAAGTATAAATATAAAAGTGGTTACATAGGCTGGGAAGTTGAAGACTCAGGAAGGCTAATAGCCTGGTTCCAGGCTGAGTCTGAAGACCTGAGAGACAGGGCAACCAAGGGAGTAGTTTCATTTCCAACAACCAGTCCACACAAGTCCAAAGAGCAGGTGTTTTAGTTGGATTCTGGGATAGGACACAAAACAAAACATCAACAAGTTCAGTTCACCAGGCAGGAAATATCCTGTCAAAGCCACTAGGCAGAAATATCCCTTCTAATTTATTGACAACATAGCCTCATTCTTCTACTGAGGCCTTCAGCTGAGTGGCTCTGATTCATGTCCGGACACCAGTTCAGACGGCTATGTTCTCCAGCAGTGCCCTCACAGAGATGCCTAGAATAATGTTTGGTGGAAGGTCTTGGTATACAGTCACTAGTTGAGTAGATGCATAAAGCAAATACCTTAAGTTTAAATCTCGATTTCAGAAAATTTGAGGAATAAGCGGGGGTTAAAAACGAGGAGTCAAGCGATGCCTATTTAGAGTTTGAGTAGTGGTTTATGTAATTTGTGAGGAGGACACAGGAGAGCATGTAGTACTGGTGTGGGTGGTGAGTATGACTGACCCACACTAAGCTCTTTTGATATACTATGTATATAACTACAGGTAAATATATTCAAGTGTGTATTTGGATGTACACACACACACACACACACACACACACACACACCACATACACACAAGCATGCACATACATGCACATACATTTCTGACCATAGTCTTCTTTGTGGGCAGAATGAAATGAAATGAAATAATTCTTTAATAAAAATTCTTTACTGTGTTGGGATAATTGCAAGTCAGAGGGTATACCACGTGCTTATTTTTATACATATAAGATAAATGGAGTGGGGATTAAGTAGGTTCTTAGAAGAGATTGGAAATGACTTGAGCTGAACTTGATAGAAGAGGTGCCTGTCCAGAACTATCAGTACTCCCCATGGCGATGCGTGTATGTATATATTATATGTATATTCTAACTGCTGGGGCACAGTGTGTAGTCTTGTTGTTAGGGTTGCAGAGGGTCAGGTGGCATCCTTGACAGACTGGGTAATCTTTCCCTAGAAGCAATAGATGTTCTGCTCTGGTACTAGAACTGGAAATGAAGATGTAGGCCTTCATTAGGACAAGGAGCTTAAATCATGGGAGGAAGGTGTTCTTGTGTGTGTGTGTGTGTGTGTGTGTGTGTGTGTAAATGAACGATTGGTGGACACAGGCTGGTCTCTCCTGAGTTGCCTGCAAGCTTCAGAACCCGTTGTGATAGTTATATTAATTCACTAACTCGTTGGAAAGTAAAGAAATAAAAGGAATTTGTGTGTGTGTGTTTACTGACTTGAATTGTATGGCATAAAAGACATGCTATAATAGTATCAAGTGGACTGGACAAGTCCAATTTTACTAGACCTCTTAGCTCTGAGTAGAAACAAAACCAGAGATCAAACCCAGGAACTCTTAGAATGATGCCTGACAGCTTCTCTATTCACTTGGTTTTTATGATCTGCAGAATTAACCTTCTTGGCTGTACCATTCGGCAAGTGCCAGGATGTCTCTTTGTTAACCATTTTATGTGCAGAGGTGGATTCGTCTCAGTGTATGCGGATCTGGCAGGAAGTCTGCCCCATGATTAATTAGTCACCACATTCTTTCAGGGTAGAATGTAGTTAGCATAAATTCATGCCATTGCTAAGCTATGTTGGAAAAAGTACTGGCATGAGTTTCCTTGATGTGAAACTTGAATAATAATCATAACTGCTCCATTTATTACAAATGGCTTAGTCTATCTGTCCACTTTTCATTCTGTAGTCATGTCTGCAATTCTTCAGCAGTTTAATCTGTCAAGAAAACACTCTTTAAAAGTGCATAATAAGATTAATAAGTGTTTGGTCTTTTTGTAATTATCTTTCCCCTCTCCCCTGAAAGTTTTGTTTTTATTGATTGTCAGAGGCATTGCCTAATGTAATGAGTCTATAAGAAAAGATGAATTGCATTTGTAATTAGCTCTCAACGACAAGGACAACTCAAGGAGTGTTAAAATTACCCGTGAGTGCTCTGGAGAGGTGGCTCAGAGTTTAAGAGGTTGAACTGCTCTGGCAGGTGACCTGAGTTCAGTTCGCAGCACCTGCATTGGGCAGTTCACATTCACCTGTAACTTCTCCTCTGGGGGATCCGATGACCCCTTGTGGTCTCTGTAGGCACCTGCACTCATGTGCACATATCCACGGACAGATACATAATAAAAAAGAAAATAAATCTTGACAAAAATACCCTTCAAATGGGATAGTGAGGGATGCTGACAATGCAGTTGAGTTAATAAGGTGCTTGCCTTGCATGTGTGTGTGTGTGTGTGTGTGTGTGTGTGTGTCACTCTGAGCTCAAACCTTAGCTCTGCATGTACCAGACAGGGTGGTAGTGCCTATAATTTAGTACTTGGGAAGTAGAGGCAGGAGAATCAAGAATTTAAGGACATCCTTAGCTACATAGAAAGTTTGAGGTCAGCCCAGGATACATAAGACTCTACTCAAAAACAACAGCAGCAAAAATGTGTATATTGGCAGCCACTCTTCTCTAGTCATGCCTCAGGACTGTGTGTGATGTCATAGTTACCCTCTAGCAAGGGTGTCTGCTCGTAGGCTGAGGCCTAGTCAGGAACTCTGATGTCACACCCTATCCAGTCAACCAGATTGATGGGCAGAATTGTTGGCACCTTTGATTTTGTTTTCTTCTCAACTTGTAGAATTTAGGTTATCATATATATATATATATATATATATATATATATACATATATATATATATATATATATATATATTATCCAACTTAACTCCGGACACTTCTATTCTATTTGGCTTACAGCTCTTTAATTTTTATTTTTTAGAGTGGTGTATATGTAGGTATACATATGTATGATGTGTGTGTGTGTGTGTGTGAACATGTGTGTGTGGCCACGCGAATGTGAAGACTGTAGGAAAACCTTGGTTGTTGTTGTTCCTCAGGTACCATCCACCTAATTTTAGGTTGCTGGCCTGGAAACTGTCAGGTCAGCTAGGCCAGGTTGCTGGGATGTACCAGTGATCTACCCATCTCTGCCTACCCAGCAATGAGATTATAAGTATACCCCGCCAAACATAGGTTTGTTATTTTATTCTTTGTGTGCTCCATCTTGGGTCTTAATCCTTGCATGACAACCAATTTTTTTTAACTTAAAGCTATCTCCCTTGCCCTTATACTTTTTCATAGGTTCTTGACATACCTTGGAGAAAGGTTATAGAGTCAACCCACAAGCACTTAGCATTTGTGTGTGTAAAATTACGGTATGACGTCAATTTAGTCCCTGTTATGTTTCCAGACTTTAATAGGCTGTGAGAATACATGGAAAGTACATTAATTGCTCAGGAGTCATTAAAAGAACCCCAAGAACTCCTCGAGGTATTGGGGAGCAGCCCATTTTCAGATCTTATACTCACTGGATTATAAGAAGCATATTTTTTTTTAGACCAATGAGAGTTCCATTTAAGTCACCATAATCTCAAATTTTGGCCATCGACAAGGTGCTGACCTCCTGGACTTGCCTAATGTCATAGGATTTCCAGCTGTTACTAAAGTTTCCCTATATATTACATATACCCAGTGAAAAACTGTATCAGGTATTCTTAAAATTAAATCTGTACTATTCATTTCTACAAACAGTCGGAAGTGACAGCCAGCCTTCTCTTCTCCAGCTGGTAACTTGGTTTCCTTCCTAAGAGGCACAGGGGTTCCTACATAGCTTTGCCTGTAACAGATCCACCTGGCTTAACTGGATACATGACTTCCCAAGCCTGCTGTGAGAGGCACTCAGAGCTTGCAGATAAGCAATAGTTTCTGCCCCTTTAGCACCAATGCCCAAGGTGTTGGTGGTAACCTTTGGTTTGTATGATACTATGTGTCACAGGAATAGCATTTTTAGAGTCTGTTGGAAAGCCTGGCTTTAGAGAATCAGGTAAAGAAAACAGTTGGCAATTAGTGTGATTCACAGTTATTCTTTTGCAAGTTCTAACTGTGGTGTGAATGAAGTGGAGAGTGGGGACTGATACATTTATGATAGTTTAATAAATTGGTCAAAACAGACAATGTAATATGCTATTATCCTGGTTGTCTTTAGTGTAAACTCAGAACACTGAATATATGATCTACTTGGAGACTATAACTCTTTTTTTGACATAGGTAATCATTTGATAGTAAGCTACTGCTTATAATAGATTATGTCCCATTATAGGCTGTCTACTGGGCAAAATATAACCTAGAAGTGTATTATTTTGTTATTTTAGTTATGTGGATTTTTTGATGATTAGAATATTCCAACACACACACACACACATACAGAGAGAGAGAGAAAGAGAGAGAGAGAGAGAGAGAGAGAGAGAGAGAGAGAGAGAGAGAGAGAGAGAGAGAGAAAATGAATCCAGCTAAATTCATTTTAAAGGCCAAAAGGCCACATTAATAGCAAGTAAAGCCTCTCTGCTAAGATAAAATGGCTGTTGTGTTGTTATTCTAAAGGACAGAGAAAAATAGGGATGGATGAATGAAGCAAAAATAACAGCTAAAAGCTTGAGTAGTACTTAACTTTTCTAACTTGCAACATTGTGTCAACTTTGAAATTATGACTAGTAAGTACAGTTTGCTATTTAAAACATACTACCAGAAATTGGAATGGTATATAATTTCTGTTAGTTTACTGAGTGATTTTTCAACCTATGTCACATATCAGCATCTCTTTATGTAAAAAAAAAAAAAAAGACAGATATCTGGAGCCCATCCTTGCAGTCTCTGATGTGGTACATCTTAGTCTGGGGTGCTGGAAATCCAATATTTTCATTAATTTATTCATTTATTTACCTTATATCCTCTATCATCGCCGCCTCTCTCCTCCCCTCCCAGACCCACCCTCACAACTCCCTTCTCCCCATTAGTTTCCACCCCTCATCCTCAGAGGAGAAGTGCCCCACCGTGGGTGGGTACCCACCCTGGCACATTAAATTGCTGCAAAACTAAGCACATCCTCTCCACTGAGATCAGACAAGGCAGCCCAGCTAAGGGAAAGGGATCAGGTGGTGCTGGCCTGACACTGACACTTCAAAAACTCGCACTTGAGGCAGCAACACACGGTTCCAAAGCTGTGGTTCAAAAGAAGGAGACACATATGCCGTGGTTATATTTACAAGCATTAACGTGTGCTAGGACAGCAGATCTGATGCTGAATTCCAGGTCCTCTCTTCTAGCCCCTGGAGCTGTTTGCAGCTGGATAGGGAACATATTTATAACACACATTTTGCTTTTCTCCCCTTCCTTGCCTTCAAATATCTTTTTTGAAGTCTAGGTGACATTTTCCTTCTTTGGAGCTTGACTCCTCCAGGAGGACTGTGTTTTTTTCGTCTTCTGTAGTTTCGTACTTTGCGTTTCGCAGACTCGTTACTCTGAGTCAGACTTTAATCTAGCTGTCAAGTTTCCACTGTGAGCTTAGTCATGGAGTTGGCTGGAAGAAAAGGCACCCAGGTGTCTGACAGGATTTGATGGTTAATACTTCTCCAGATAGGATTTTAGGACATTAAAAAAATAAAATCAAATAATGGCATTAATAAACCGGAGATGGTCTAGTAATCGTGTGGTCAGTTGACCAGTTGTCCACAGTGTGGACAGACTACTGATTTAGCCTGAATTAAAGGGGAGGAGTTACTTGGATGATATTTTTTTCTAAGACTATAAAAATGTGTTAAAGTTTAAGCTCAGAGACCCGTAGCTCTCCTTATTAAGGGTCTTGTGTACGGAGGGAGCACTCTTGTCTAGTTATAATTCAAGCCTCTTTGCTTAGTTCATCAGAATGCGTGCTGCTCATCCTCCGGCTTGCAAGAAGGCTTCTTCATTACCCATGGGTTCCGCATCCTCTGATATGCTCAGAGCTGAGCCTCCCCAAATTGTATTTAATGGTCGGGATTTTAGGTTGAAATTAGACTGGAGTACGCCAGTGCCAATCACTGCTGATATTGCTGCATCCCTGTTTCTTTCTCCCCCTTAGAATAACAACACACAACAGCCACTTTCTCTCAGTGGAGGGGCTTTACTTGTTATTAATGTGGCCTTTAAAAATAATCTGCGTGCTTCTGATGCGTTAGGTTGGAATGTGGCTGGCTGTATATCCTCTCACTGGCCTCAGCACACTGATACCTCTGTAATTCACATAGCCTTTCTTATTATTGAAAAGTCTTTTCCTTTCAGCCAAGAAAGCATTACAATTTAAAGTATGAAGGGTTCTCTTCTGCCCTCTATTTTGGCCCACAAAGACATATCTGAGAAATTACATTTTTTCCCCACCAAACTATAATAGGACAGAGTAGGGACAGTCAAAATTCATAATAGTATTCTTCCCATTTTGCTGTGTAGCAGTCATAACTCATATGTAGGATATATTTATCCTTGCTGAAGACCAAAATATCAAACATGCAAATGGATTTTGTAAGATAATAGACATCCCCCACTGTGCACACCATAATCAGTTTTATGAATTAACTGCTGATGAGGATTTTATGCTCTGGACTATTCTCAGCTCGCATTTGGTACACTTTACCAACCTCACTTTGCTAACCTCATCCTTCCTAGGTCCCTCTTCCACAGAATGTTTACAGTCTTATGATAATCTTAAGTCAGTTCTTGTGTAAGAAAGAGCAAAACAAAATTAAAGCACTAAAAAGTAAAAAGTCATTTTTTACAAATAAGGTGTTCACGTACCAGGCTGATGTACTGCCTATAACACGTTGCTAACTGTTTTGCTTCTCATATGCTGAGTAGCTCCAAGTATCTTTTTCTGAGATACTTTCAGACTCTTGTGTATTCTCTTGGTAGTCTAGAGCACACGGTCACAATCTAACCTCCATTCTTCATCTCTACATAGGAATTCATGTGTTTCATAGGATTGACTGAAACACATTCAGACACACAAGTGCTCACATGCATGCACAACAGATACACAAATACTAACATACATACACACACAGAGATAGAGAGACAGAGAGACAGTGAGACAGAGAGACAGAGAGAGACAGAGAGAGGCAGGGAGACAGTGAGAGAAAGAGAGAGAGAGAGAGAGAGAGAGAGAGAGAGAGAGAGAGAGAGAGAGAGAGAGAGGGGAGAGAGAGAGAGAGAGAGAGGAGAGAGAGAGAATTTAATCTGGGCACCTGAAAATTAGACATGACCAATAATGTTTGGTTTCAGCTTCTCTTAAAAACTTAGTTGATTACACAGTTTCTGTAAGGCAAAGGATACCATCAAAAGGACAAATCGGCAACCAACAAATTGGGAAAAGATCTTCACCAACCCTACGTCAGATAGAGGGCTAATATCCAATATATACAAAGAAGTTAGACCCCAGAAAACCAAATAACCCTATTAAAAAATGGGGTACAGAGTTAAACAAAGAATTTTCACCTGAAGAACTTCGGATGGCAGAGAAGCATCTTAAAAAATGACTAATGAAGTTGATGCAAATTAAAACAACCCTGAGATTTTACCCCACACTAGTCAGAATGGCTAAGATTAAAAATTCAGGAGATAGCAGGTGTTGGTGAGAATGTGGAGAAAGTGGAACACTTCTCCACTGCTGGTGGGATTGCAAATTGGTACAACCACTCTGGAAATCAGTCTGGTGGTCCCTCAGAAAACTGGGCACCTCATTTCCAAAAGATCCTGCTATACCACTCCTGGACATATACCCAGAGGATTCCCCAGCGTGTAATAAGGATACATGTACTATCCTATGAACATAGTAATAAGGATACTATGTTCATAGCAGCCCTATTTATAATAGCTAGAAGCTGTAAAGAACCCAGGTATCCCTCAACAGAAGAATGGATGCAAAAGGTATATATACACAATGGAGTACTATTCAGCCTTTAGAAACAATGAATTCATGAAATTCTTAGGCAGATGGATGGAGCTGGAGAACATCATACTAAGTGAGGTAACCCAGTCTCAAAATATCAATCATGGTATGCACTCACTAATAAGTGGATATTAACCTAGAAAACTGGAATACCCAAAACCTAATCCACACATCAAATGAGGTACAAGAATGGAGGAGTGGCCCCTTGTTCTGGAAAGACTCAGTGTAGCAGTATAGGGCAAAACCAGAACAGGGAAGTGGGAAGGGGTGGGTGGGAGAACAGGGGGAGGGAAGGGGACTTATGGGACTTTTGGGGCGTGGGGGGCCAGAAAAGGGGAAATCATTTGAAATGTAAATAAAAAATATATTGAATAAAAAAAAAAAACTTAGTTGATACAGACACATATCCTGGTTTGACAGAAGTCTTTCTGTTCGTCCATGAAACTTTGAGTTGGGATAAAAGCCTCCTATTACTATCAGCTTGTGTTACTCTTTCCTAGTCTGAAGACAATAAAGCTGTCATCAGTTGGCATTAGTACTCGCCTTTGTATACATTTCTTCCCAAACCCAGCCCCTACCTGGTTCCATATCCACTAGAGATTGTAACTGTTTAGGTCTTCGATTGTACAGTGGCCTGCCCCACCGGTGCAGGTAGATGTTGTTAACCACTGTCTAACGCATTCTCTGCTCTGAATATTGCATCTTTTACCAGCACAATCTTTCTTACAGACAGTACCTTAGCAGAACGTGTGTAACCGTGATGACTCTCGAGCAGCACAGCCTGCTGAGGGATGCCTCACCTCATCCCTGCATTGAGATCCCCATCACTCCTTGTATTTCTACTACCTTGGGTACCATCAAGTTGTCCCTATGGTTGGTTCATTTTGTTTCTATCTGTGAATGCATGTCCAGAGATTCTGTTCTTCCTGCACGTTTTACAAAGCTGGAAAACCTCAGTACCTACACTAAGAAACAGAGAGGACCCAACATTTCATTTGCTGTTGGTAAAAGTTAAACTGTGTTGTGGAAAATGGTTTGAGCGAAGCTCTGTGGCTGAAGTTCCAATGAATTTCAAACAGTTTGGGGATCTATCTCGCATGTGGTCACCAAACCCAGACACTATTACTGATGCCAAGAAGTGCTTTCAGACAGGAGACTAATATAGCTATCTCCTGAGAGGCTCTGCCAGAGCCTAATATGTACAGATGTGGATGCTTCCAGCCGATCATCAGACTAAGCACGTGGACCTCAATGGAGGAGTTAGGGGAAGGAGTGAAGGGGCTGAAGAACATTATAGGAAGAACAATACCAACCAACCAGAACACCCCCACCCCCAGCTCCCAGGCACTAAACCACTAACCTGAGAGTACACATAGAGGGACCATGGCTCCAATCACATATGTAGCAGAGGATGGCCTTGTTGGACATTAATGGGAGGGGAGGCCCTTGGTCTTGTGCAGGCATGATGTCCCAGCATAGGGAAATGCTAGGACAGTGAGGTGGGAGTGGGTGGGCAGGTAGGGGAGCACCCTCATAGAAGCAGGGGGAGGGAAGATGGGATAGGGTTTGCAGAGTGGAAAATGGGAAAGGGGATAACATGTGAAATGTAAATAAATAAAATAAATTTAAAAAAATTGAAGAGATGGGGAAGATGTAAGATGTTGATGAGATGCTCGTGTAGGACTTTTGCAGCCTTTTCTAGTGTTTGTCACTGATAGGTTAAAATAGAAACAATAGCAACTTGAAGGGATTCTGATGTACCCCAAACCCCAGGTCCTGTTTGGATCCTTGGTTCAGTAATGATCAACAATACGTATGTCTGTCTAATTTATATCTCCAACTACAATGTTACAAACCTCTCCTGGAATCAGTTCTTCCTCCTTATAGCCAAGTAACAACTGTGTTCAGGAAAAAATTGCAATGTGTAAAACAAAAATAATTTTTCTTTGTACAGTAAAGAAACCACATCAGCCTGTATATTCCTATCATATTCATCAAGAAAATGGACAACTAAGAAGATATGAGGAGTTTGAAGAATCTTTCTGGTTGGTTTTCCCTTCTGTAATTCTTGTTCCCACACAGGGTGATTCTTTGCAATCTTAGGTCTCGGATTTCTGGACAGAGAGTGGTTTTCTTTGTTGCTCCATTCATAGAAGCAGAAATGTATTTGGGGCCAGGTGCTATGGAGCACATATTACACAGTACTTGTTGCTTTTGCAGAAGATCTGGGAGTTCAGTTCTCAGTACCGTTGTCTGAGGTCTCAAACCCATCCATAACTCCAGCTCCAGGGCATCCAAGCCTTCTTCTGGTCTTTGCAGGCAACTGTACTCACACAGACACACTCCAATGCCGACACAAATGTAGACACATGATGAAAGATAAATCTTTAAAAAAAAAACCAGTGTATTTATCATGTAACTTCTTTCAAAGTTTAGAGTCCTTTAGGGTCTGGAAGCTATGGTACAGAAAAACACTCACATTGTGTCAGATTAAGGTGCAGAGTCTCTGTGTATATATTAGAATCAACATATATGCCTTGCTTCACATAAATGGGATTATAGGTCTGACACTTTAGACTGTGGTTAGGATGGCTGCTTTCCAGTGTTGTAACACGGGGTGATAAAATGATATGATCAGCCTAACTTGACTCATTTTCAAGCTTCAGGATGGAAATAGAATTCACAATAGATGATGCAAGCTTAAAATTTTCCTAGTCATTGCCTGATGTGTAAATGCTAGAACAGAATGAAAACCCATCCTTTCTCTCTGATCACTGAGGAACTAATTCTGAGCAAAACCCATATCTTTGCTATGTAAATCAGAACCAAATTCTGGTTTCTCTTCCAGTGCTTTTTTCATAGCTTTTAGGTCTGATTTAGATTTAGTTTAGGACAAATCTCTTCTAAGACACACGCACAAAAAAAAATGTAGAGAAGCCCTTATTTTTATTTAAAAAAGTGGAAGCACATTTTCCTTATAAAATGTTGTGATTTCTACTGGGAGATACATTACTTTCTACTTGTCTTAGAAACCTAAGGGGGGGAGTTGCTTTCATATATGATTACCAAGGTACACTCTGATATGTTCTTTAAAAATAAATAGGATGTATTACATACTGTTAGGTGCAAATTTACTCCCCTAGAGATGGGAATAAATTTGCCAATGCCTAAAAATACCAGCATGATTGATAGGCTACTAGCACGTGACACTTGACCATCTGCCGTATTCTCATTCACCGCTTGGGTTTTTCTCACTAAAATTATCCTCAAAGTGTACTGCAGAATAATCGGAAGACCTAGAAGGGGGAAAAAGTCAACAGAATTGATGTGTGCATTATTCTCTAATTATGAATAATGAATGCATTTTCAGATAATCTAATGAACCTCGCTAGTAAATCTGAGGCTTAAACAAAGATTTCATGATTACCTTCTTGCTTCCAATTTGTCTTTTGCTCTGAATTTGTCTTTCACTCATTCTCCCCATACCCCTAACTCATGCAAGTGTGTGTGTGTGTGTGTGTGTGTGTGTGTGTATGTGCACTCGTGCACACATTAAAGGTTCATGTCAGGTATCTTCCTCAGTTTCCTCTCTACTCTGTTTTTAGATATTGCTCACGGAATCTGGATTGTTTGGACCAACTAGACATGAGCATTGAGGATTCTCCTGCCTCTCCTCCTCCAGTGCTGGGATTGTAAGCACCTTCTGCAGTGCCCAGCTTTCCTGTGAGGGTTGGGGATTGAACACAGGCTCTTATTCTTGGGCATAATGCTCCTTACCTGTTGAGCGTCCTCCCCAAACCCAAATGTTTGACTTCCTTAATGAAGTTTTCTTTGTTTGTTTGCTTTCTTAAGTCTCTGGTGGTAGTGCATCAAAGAATGTGGGAAAAATGTATAGATCAAACCGTGTTTAAAACCAAGGGACTCTTTATAACATAAGCTTTAGAACATCTAGGAATTCTTAAGAGAGCACAGGAATGCCAATGGTGACAGGTTGGCATGTAAGTTTTTTAGACAAATACTCCTCCTTTGTGAGAACTGGGACAGGCAAGAGAAACAAAGACCCCTAGGATTAAACCTACACAGTGACAGAGATCTGAGGTGACAAAGATGTCAAACATATACAATTTAGAAAAGATGGCCTCTCTTGTACAAGTACATGGACTGAAACTTGATTGCAGCCTGTCATTCTGTATAAGAACTAGTTAAAAATATATCATAGATGTTTGAGGAGAGGGTATTGAAACTGTAGTTCTAATAGAGGAAAACACGGGAGGAATACTCAAAGGTACACAGGCACAGCCAAGTACTTGGGCACAGCCAAGGATTTTGTTAAAAGGACTCCCTCCATTCTGGAAACAACAGCCAGCACTGGCAAATGAGGTTGTATGTTATTAAAAAGTTTCTGCAAATGTCTTGGTCACAATGTGAAGATACACATTATATACTGGGAGAAAAATCCTTGCTATCTATTCATCTAAAGATTAATATCCAGACTCTACAATGATCTCCAACATTGAGCACTGAAACAAAAACACAGCAAATCAATGGACAAAAGGAAAAAAACACCTTAGACACCTTTCAAGCAAAGAAATACACTTGGCCAGTAAAGATTATGTAGAGTGCCTATAGCTGTGAAGAAAATGTATATCACAACTACACTGAGATTTCAACTTACTTCTTTAAGAGGTAGGGTCGTAAAGAAAACAATAAAACAACAACAACAAAAAAGGCTGGCAAAGGTGTTGGGTTGAAGAGTTTACTTACTATTGGTAGAAAATGCAAATTAGTCTCTCCACTCTCAGCACAGTGCCATAGTTAAAAATGAAGAAAAGAAAAGAAACAAGATGACCATGCGATTCAACCACACAGCTCTAGGTGTGTGCCCAAAGGAATCATAGACAGTCTGTAATAGCGACATCTGCTCATCCCTGTTCACTGGGGCTCTGTTCACAGTTGCTGTGCCATGGAATCGTCCCAGGTGCATATCAATGGCTGAATGGAAAAGAAAATGTGTCATGCACACACAATAGGGTATTATCCATCCATTAAGAATAAAATAACAAAGAATGAAATTTTGTCATCTGCAGCAAAATGGAAGCAGACATTATTATGTCAAGTGACATAAGAGAGAACTTGGAAAGGCAAATACAGTGTTTGAAGTCTGATAAAGAAGGCATATGAGAAAGGGGTGTGTGAGAGAGTGGGGACTTGGGACAGGGTGGGGGCGTAAGAATAGCATGAGCAAATACCAGAAGCACTCTGTGTTCATGCTTGACAGCTCATCATTAAATCCATTATTCTGTACAGTTAATATCTAGTCACAAGAAAGGGACTCAAAAATCCACACAAAAAAATCCCCAGTAAATTTAAAAATTAAATAAAAAAGCAGATGATGCAATGTCAACACACACCTTTCCAAGCAAAAAAATTATAAAAGTATGTTTAGATGGTTATGTCATCTATTAAATGTTCAACAGCATTGTGTATCATAATTAAAAATATTTTATTGATACCAAATAGCTCTCCATCATCAATAGATTCACTGGTTGGAGAAGATGTGGTATATTGCATCCACATCTGGCTTCACTCCATTCTGGTTTCATAGTTCTAAATAGTCTAAAACCCTTTTCCTCTTCTCTGAAATTTGGAAGTCTAGGTGAGCATTCCTCACGTGCTGTGTCTGTGCATTTTCCTCCTAGTGGGATTATTTAAAAAAGCACAGGAAAGTGTTGATCTAGTCTTAAACGTATTGCAACAGGTTTATTTCACAAGCCCATATCTTGGAAGACCAGACAGAAGAATTCCCATGAGTTCAAGCCTGCCACGAGATATAGACGAAAACACTGCACCAAAGAGACAAATAAACCACATGATGTTTTAGTGTGAGCATAATGGAAACCCTTTAATTCCAGCACTTGGAAGGTAGAGGTGGGGAGGGCTAGAAATCCAAGGCCAGACTGAGACATACAATGATTTTGAGGCCAGTCTGGGCTACACAAGACCCTATTTTAAAATAGCAACTGAAAGTATTATTCTATGTTCCTAGAAAATCCGTTTAGTGAGGCTCCACATTTTTTCTCTGTTCACTCTTCTTGTCACCCCCATTCCTTAGATGAAATAGCACGCAGAAAGAGTTTGAACAAACGGCTCATAGACTAAACTTTGTTATTCTTTGTCAACTTATTTTTCTCTACTTAATATTTTGTCACACATGCAGAGTGATTGAGTATTGCTAGGGTGAGGGGAGGCTATCATAGAATTAATGCTATCACGATTGGGGCTATTCCGTATTGTGAAAAAGAATTACTTGTGATTTTTCTGAGTCTCGAGTTCTTCAATACAGGATTATTATCACAAATTTTAACGTCAGTAAAGTCATTGAGAAGACAGCAAAGCAGAGGTGAGAAGGGCAAGCCATTGCCTACATTCCCAACCTAGATGTCCCTGGGAATAGGTATTGGGAGGAGGGGAGGCTGATGGGAAACTATAAAATCTCTAGATAATGCCCATGTGTGGTTTAAGGAGGTGCAACTTTCCCTAACAATCTTATCCATTTGAATAAATCTCTCCTAAGGATTTTCGAGCAAGATTCAAAGATATAGGTAACTGTTTTCTTGCATTCCTCATTCTAGCCATTTTCTGGGTGTCTTTTTTCCCCCCTGCAAAGAGCTGTTTACAAGACAGATGTCTTAGACATGCCCACTTGTGCCTGTAAGGCAATGATTTTTTGCAGCTGTTATCTTATAGAGAAAACTTGTATAATCCCACCTACTTCACAGGAATTTTCTCTCGTTGACCATTTGCTTGCTATAGTATGTCAAGTGATTACTTTCGAATGGGTCAAGAAAAGCAGCCTTTCACCTGTTCTGATGGTTATAAATATCTCAGCAGTCATGCGAATAAGTATCCATAATGCTCACTACCTTTCCAAGCCATTAATAAATATATTGAACACCTGTGCTAGCAACTATCTCCCGAGGCTGCTCATCATTAACCTAACTATACAGCTCCGGTGTTTCATTTAACCTTGATTTGTATCACAAAACTTTTCCGTTTCAAATCGAGGCCTTGCAAATTAATGATAAAACGTAATGGCTTATCCTGTAGAGTTTTATTGAATTCATAACCTAAAATTTCATGTTAAAAAATTCTGTATGAATTCATTGTTTTTAATTGCTGACTAGTATTCCATTGTGTAAATATACCACATTTTCTGTATCCATTCCTCCATTGGGGAACCTCTGGGTTCTTTCCAACTTCTGGCTATTATAAGTAAGGCTGCTATGAACATAGTGGAGCATGCGTCCTTACTACATGCTGGGGGATCCTCTGAGTATATGCCCAGGAGAGGTATAGCAGGGTCCTCCGTAAGTGTCATGCCAAGTTTTCTGAGGAAACCCCAGACTGATTTCCATAGTGGTAGTACCATCTTGCAATCCCACCAACAGTGGAGGAGTGTTCCTCTTTCTCCACTTCCATGCCAATACCTGCTGTCTCCTGATTTTTTAACCTTAGCCATTCTGACTGGTGTGAGGTGAAATCTCAGGGTTGTTTTGATTTGCCTTTCCCTAATGTCTAATGATGCTGAGCACTTCTTAAGGTGCTTCTCAGCCATCCGAATTTCAGAAGAGGGCTTATGGGACATATGGGGAGGGGGCAACCGGGAAAGGGGAAAGCATTTGGCATGTAAACAAAGAATTCAGAAAAAAAATTCTGAATGAGATACCATAAGGTGTGTGTGTGTGTGTGTGTAAGTTTGGACAAGAAAATTTTCACACCTTTTTCTCTCTTTTCTGAGCTTCTTTGTCTTCTCACTTGCATTAGGTCTTTGCCTTGGCCAATGTTTGCAGATGTGAGCTTTGCAGAAGCAACTCTGTCAAGTGGTTAGACAAAGTCCTGTCTGTCTTTCTGCGAGTCCTAACTCCTCAGCCCCATTTCACCGTGAGCCACTGCCTCCCTCAGTTTAGAATCCAGGAAGGGACAAGGAGATGGGATTCAGGTTGGCTGGCACCGATGTTCACCCAAGAAGCCATTCCCGGTGAAGAATGAGCTTCCAGCTTCCACTTTAAATCAAACTTATGGCCTATAGTTTTTCCCTAATGTTGGAGCTTGCAGGATCTGAAGATCACATGGTTAAATCTCGTCTATATTTTTAGTTAAGGAAGCATAAGTTCAAGAAGCAAGCTGACCATGGTGAAGGTCACACCATTCCTTATATTTTACTGCTTAGAGCACTACAGCTCAGCTTAGGTTTTTTAAAAATCATCATTTCCATTATTTATAATTAGATTTCTTATTTTGAATTTGAATTGAGTCTCATTTAAGGGTTTTAAACTTTTCCCCCTTTCTGTCCTCTAAATCTTTTCTTTGACTCTACCGTGGTGTCTTGAACACAGTAAGTTCTCAGCGAATATGGAATGGATGTATAAATGTAGAAGAACATGATACATTATATTCAAATATGCATACACACACCTATGTTTATATATATGCATATAGATGTGTATACATAGGGCACAAACAGTCACTTATAATCAGAGTACATACAAACTGGCAAATTACAGTATTTCTGGTTTATCTTCTGTGGATATTAGTCATATAAACAAGAACATTATACACACACACACACACACATATATACATGTATATATATATATTCCAAGTTTCATAAGAATTTAATGAAATTGGACATTGTGGTGCATGCCTTTAAAAACCAGCACTTTAGGCAGAAGCAGAGACAGAGACAGAGACAGGAAGTGGCAGGAGGGAACAGGAGGGAGGCAGAGAGACCACTTTCCCATGCACGCACACATGCACGCACGCACACACGCACGCACGCAACGGACACACACACACATGCATACATGCAAACGCATGCGCATACAGGCACTGGCTTCCGATGCTTAGGGCTTCAGATTTTCAGATTTATCTGAACTTTCCCTTGTAAATACAGTTGGGTTTATCATATTACTTGTTTGTTTTCTTCACATAAATGTCATTCTTTCTTCTCAGAATCCCCATTCCAGTCCAATTTCTTTCTAGTTCTTAAAGTTATTTTGCAGAGTAGAGAGAACGACTCTGTAGGAGAAGAGCTCTTTCACAGAACACACAGAGAAAAAATGGAAGGGGAGGAGAGTTGATGTCCTCGTGGGTCCCCTGTTCCTTGCTTTCCAAGAGAGGACCTGCCCAAGCTGTGTCTCCTTTACCCACCTGAGATATTTATATTGATTTTGATGGTGACATTTCAAAAGCTCTGAAAGACTCTCTGCCCACATTAAAAGGTTGCCACTCAACTTGAATGATCAATGTTCCATCATGGGAAAAAGTCACTCCTTGGAAGGATTTTTAACAATTTCAAGGGATATGTTTGAATTTCCCACTCATTTGTATTGAGGAAACACATGTTCAAATACTGCAATATAGGTTATTTATTGCAAATTACCCCACATGATAACAATTGCCATTCCTGTGACCTCAGAGCCATGTCCAGGAAAGAGTTGACTATAGTAAGATCTGACTCAGTTATTCAACAGGCTGGGGCAAAGGGAAGAAAAGTAGCTATTTAATTTTCCCCACAAATTCTGATGAAGCATATGCTCATAGATGCAACTCCAAAAATGATCTAAATGAGTGGTTAAGTCTTTTTGTTCTTGTTCTTGTTTTGATTATTGTTTGGTGTTGCTGTGGTTGTTGTTTTGGTCAACTTGACCCAAGTTAGAGTCCTCTGTGGAAAGGGAACCTCACTGGAGAAACGCCTCTATCAGATTGTCCAGCAAGCAAGTCCCATATAGGTCCTGGGTTATGTAAAATAGCTAACTTATTCCAGACACACACACACACACACACACACACACACACAAACACACACACCATCAGGGATCTCCATGGTATCTGCTTCAGTTCCTAATGAAGTCCTGTGTCCAGGTTCCTGCCAAGGCTTTATCATGTGACGGTCTGCCTCCTGGAACTCAGGCGAACCATCTTTTCTCCTAAGTTGCTTTTTATTGAGGGTCCTATCACACAACAGAGAAGCAAGCTAGAAACATTTTAAACCTTAACTGTGAGGGGTTGTTTACTTGTTTCTTATTCACATTGTATGTGCAATTGGTTTTAGATTAAGAAGCTGACTCACAGTTGAACCCTAACTGTCTCATTCTCCATGGGACAAAATGGTTTAAATCAAATCATGAAACTGTCTTTAAGGTATCACAGGAATGATCTTGGGTATCATTGAGAAAAATGCTGCTGCCTCAATTTGGTGCTGGGTTGGGGCGGGCAGATGAGCAGCTTAGATGCCGAGGGTGCCAAGGCGCTGGAAAATGGATGTCTGGGTCTGGGTATAGTTATGTTTTTGTTTTCTAACTACAAGGGATACCTTGCCTGTGAATAAAACATGGTAAATTTTAATTAAAAATAATAACTTAATATCAATCTAATATTTAACTCATTAAGAAAATACCTTTCAAGATATTGATAAATTAAAATGTCACCATAGATAGCTATTTTTTCTGAACTCTGTCAGATCTTTTAATTCAACAACTAAGACTATATTCTTAATATTGAAAAAATGTATTGAACATATGTCTGTCTCTGTTTAATGAGTTTTATATTTGACTCATGTATGGGCAGATGAGTGTTCTCTCTCCCTCCCTCTCTCTCTCTCTTTCTCTCTCTCTCTCTCTCTCTCTCCCCCCACTCCATATGTGTGTTTGTGTATGTGTGTGTATATGTGTGTGTAAGTGTATGTGTGTGTGTGTATGTGTGTGTGAGTGTGTGTGTGTATGTGCATGTGTATGTGTGTGTGTATGTGTGTATGTATGTGTGTGTGAGTGTGTGAGTGTGTGTGTGTGTGTGTATGTGATTCATTTTACCACAGAGGTTAATAGGTAACTTGCAAACTAAAAGAATGTTTTATTGATAAAATAATGGGAAGAGCAGGCATGATGCTAAGAAGAATAGTAAATTCAGAAAAGGTCGCCATGCTATAAGGAAGCTGTGTCTGCGCACACAGGGCCTGCTTCGATCTAGGCCAGATGAGGTCTCAGCGCTGAGAGAGGAAGCAGACACAGCTGCACCCCAACCCCCCAGCTCCCCCATGCCTAACCCACAAGCTGTCCACAATTGATAATTACTTACAGATTTTCTCCAACCGAGTCTCATTGGATATACAAACCACTCTTATGGCCAGGCCCCACACAAAATGAGCCCCCCCCACACAGTTAGTGGCCAACACAAAATGAACTCAAGTATATTTTAGAGATTTTTTTGTTTATTTTTGTTTGTTTTGGTTCTAGAATGCTTTTGTTTTGTTTTGTTTCTTATGCTTTGCAGGTCTTTTGTGAATGAAGTATAGTTTCTAGTTTGTGTGCCTGTGTGTGTCTCTGTGCCTATATGTGTTTCTTAAGCCTTTGGTTATTTTTCTTCTCTTTTTGTTGGGGAGGGGGGAGTGTTCCTGTATCTTTTTTGTAGTTTGTTTTCTCTTAGTATTTCTTAGATGCCTGATTGTTTTCTAACAAAAAAGAAAAAAAGAGTGTGAATTATGAATTTCTATGGAAGACAAGGTGGGGTGGATCTGGAAGGAGTCGGGAGAGGGGGACCCTAATCAGAACATATTGTATGAAAAATATATTTTCAGTAAAAGGAAAAGAATGGTTGTAGATAACAGCATCCTTAGCTTATTTGCTTGTGCATATATTACCCAAAATAATGTATACTGCTTATTGTAAAGGATGCACAAGGTTAGCCAAGTAGAATTAGGGAGAGGAAAAAAATCTTTCTTTTTTTCTAAAGGCATTGAAAATGAGAAAGATGGGCCACTCCACAGAAGTGGAAGGTTCCTCTGACTGCAAAGTTGCTGAGCAGTGTAACCCAGTGTTACATTCCTGAACCACGAAAGCAAAAATATAGGATGTTCCTCTGTTCCTCCTTGGGAGTAGAACACAATCATTTATCTGCAGGGGTTTTAACTCTCTGGATATGGTTATGGAATGCAGTTCTTACACGCCACCTTAACGACTTTCTGCAAAGGGGATGCATACTTTTACAAATGAAACTTTCTTTTAAATAGAAGCAGCTCCCTCAACCCCACCTGAATGAGTCCAGACAGAGTCCAGTCTATAGGTATAATAGTGTTATGTAGCAGGGATAGAAAATATTAATATTTATCCAAGAAAAAAAACCATTATAGGAATAGAAATGAAATGCTCAAAAGGCATGTTCTTCTCCGCCCTCGCATTTTAAACAATCGTATTGCCAATGAAGCAAAGTGTTCTCCGTTAGATTTTATTTTTTGCACGTGGTGTATGGATGTGTTCATGCGGGTGGGTGTACCCGTGCACCTCTGGGTGCCTGTGTGTGGGAGCAGACCAGAGATAGATGCCTTGTCCCTTTCTCATGTATTTTCCATCGAATGCTTGGAAGAAGGGTCTGTTGCTGAATCTGTAGCTCTATGGTTTGCTTGACCGGCTTGCCCCTGAGGTCCGTGGATCCCCCTGTGTTCTGTTTCTCCCGCGGCCCTGGAATTATAGGAATAAGCTGATGGGTGCTGGAGATTTGAACTCAGGTCTTTAATAGTTGTGTGACTGGCACATTTACACCTGGACCATCTTCCAGATCCCCTTGCCCTAACTCAGTCTCTCAAGAGCAAGCTAGCCTCCCTCATCTTTCCTGTATGGGTCCGTTTGTTTTCTTCACAGGAAGGAAGCAATGTGAACTTACTAAGTAAATGCTGAGAAATGTCATTTTATAGTGATTTTGCACACATACACACGTATTCTCCATCGACTTAGGATTCACACCTCAGCCTCTATTAAGTTCAGGGTATGGATCAATTCCATCAATGGGAAAGATAAAAAAATCAACATGGAAAACAAAATAAGGGGCCAAATCCATAAACGCTACACTGAAGGCCAAAGAAACATTAGAGTTACAGGTATTTTGGGGTTTTTTTTGTTGTTTTTTTGTTTTTGTGTGTGTATGTGTGTGTGTGTGTGTTTATGGAAAAATGGTTTTAGGTTGGTATGATATAAGATAATCACTATGTATCTATACTATAATGAGATGAAGGAAAATGAAGGTGTGTTATCATAATTACTAGTTATAAATAAATCAGTTTTTCATTATTTCCATTGAGAGAACAAACTGACAACAACATCCATTTGATGTGTGAATGGTTCAGTTAATAGCTTTTCATGCCTCATTACTGGCACACATTTTTTTTTTTTTTTTGAGGGTAAAAATACCGAAGTGATTGAAACACTGTGCCTGAATAGCTTGGACTTAGTTCATTGCTAACCAGGACTCTTACTTCTAAGTCATTTTTCTTCTGAAATGAAATGGCTTAAATGCTTTGGTAAGAAACCGGCCATCTGGGAATATTATAATCAGTGATGGGTACATCGTGTGGATACCTTCTTTTTATTAATAAATTATAGTGGTATTACTGAGTAGACTGGTGTGTTGTTTGGGGTACCATGAGTCTGTGGAGAGGTAGGGATGTCCAACCAAGGATTTCTATTTTTCTGCCATTCCTTCCAGTAATTATAAGGACCTCCTTGTATAGTAACTGTATTATAATACACTCCAACAAGCAGCTTTTTAACTGTGCAATGATTTGACAAAAATAATCTCATAATAAATACTGAGAAGATTTGAAAAGCAATCCCCTCCCATACATTACTGGATCTTTATGGAATGTCACACACACGGCTATGTAAAACCTGGCCTTTGATTATTCTCAAGGTATCATGGAAGTTCTAATGCAGAATGGCTAGCAGGCTAAGAACTGCTTTTATAGCAAGCATCAAAGGGTCTTTGTCAAAGAGGACTTTTGTGTCAGGTCAAAATTTTCTTAAGCTCGGTATATTCTATTTGCCTAAAATAAAGACTCACTTTGCAACCCAGGTTTGCTTGAATAAGCTGATATTTGAATTCAATCTGGCCTTCTTTGGCCCCTGGTAAACTAAGAAAAAGTCTTTATAATATTGGAATATTCGCCGTGGGCGATGTGCAGCTGTCGCTCCCCAGTTTTGCTGTCCTCATTGTATCAGGAACACGTGTGTATGGTGTATGTTAAACTCAAGCAGGAAAGGAAGGCATGGCGGAAGCATGGGCAGGAGGAGTGAATAGTGCAGAACTATAGGCTATTTCCCTTCTTCTGTTTAAGGACTCTTTATTGTCATTTGTTTACTTTTCTGCCAGGGTCACCTATAGCCTGCCATGGAGCCATGGAGTGATTTAAGGTCTGCACTCATGCTGTTCAGTTGACCAACGATCATCTGTGCCGACCCTTCTTCCCTATAGGCCATTACCCATGTCCAGCACATTTCCATGTTCCTTTTCTCTTCATGATTTACATCCTGACTTTCATTACATCAAACGTTTTAAAAGGGGGTGGGTGGGTGGTTGGAGGATGAAATTCATAGCAGGCTTGATATACTGTGAGGAATGCCACAGAAATGAATATGTCCCATTTCCTTATGATTATTAGTTTAAAGTAATCATGTAGTCATTTTAAGGGAGATGTCCCTTAAATGTCCACAGGTCCCTGGAAAGTCCCAGGTCTCTGGAAAGTATGAGAGGTGGGCACAGTCATGAAGGGGAATGGTGGAGACCATTTAGACGGGAAATTCTGATAGTGTCACAGTCTGTCAGCTCCCAAGCTCTGGCTGGCAGGTGGAGAGCATTTTGTTTGGAGGACAAGTTCTGACCCTGTAGCCTAGGCAGGTCATAAACTCAGTGCCTTCCTTGCACTAATCCCTCAAATGCTGGGATAGCAGGTGGGCACCACACCCAGCTCCATGGAGGTCATTTAGCATCTCTCAGTCTTTCTAGAGACTGTTTGCCTAGTTATTGGTTATTCCCATCCTATCCTGCTCCACTTAGGTCCATTGAGAAGTAGAAATGTCAGTACTGCATATTCATCCCAACGGCTCCCCATCCCCAGTGAATTCCTTATAAACTAGAGTTTCCCAGAGTTCTGATGTTTCTTGACTGGCATTTAGAAGATCGATTGTGACACTTCAGAGACTAAAGGCTGTCACGATGTAGTTTATAGTCACTAACAAATTAGAGACCAGGCTTCCATGCCCCTTAAAAACTATTGACAGGGACTGGATAGAGGGCTCAGTGGTTAAGAGTGCCTGCCACTTTTCCAGAGGATGTGTGAGTTAGGTTCCTAGAACTCACGTTGGCTGCCTCACAACCATGTGTAATCTCACTTATGGGAATAATGTTATTCTTATAAAAGAGATGTTTGCTAAGGAGAACTGCTCAAAGTTAATAATAGAGAACACGATCTATATGAGTGTACCTGTTGCTTGATGTGAACCCCCCCCTCTCCTTTTGAAACCATTTCCTTGTAGTGAAATAACATACAGAAGGCTCTACATATAATATAATTTTCACTCACTTTTATAAGTTTTATGCCATAACCAGTTGGTAGTGAAGACTTAAACCACATAGGCACACAGGTCAACACACATTTTTTGATACCACACCCTAACAGAATCCTAAACTAAGAATCAGAGCAGGATATTTGACATAGCCTGGCATTTTAAACATACATGTAAAAATATAATATATATTATATTTATGTAAATAGTGAATATAAAAAGCCATGGGCATTTTAAATATAAAATGAAGGAAAAAAACCCTTTAGACAATTCACTGTTATTTAATAATTTAATTACTCTTTTCATTTAGTTAATAGAATTGCACACGACTGCTCAGCAGTCATGGTAATTTTTGAAGCTTCAATTCAGAAGCTACTAGATAGCTGTGTTAGGGGAATCCTTGGCAAAGAAAACATGGTCCCGGGGTTTCAGAATTTAGTTCTCACAGACATATACCTCGAGACCCTCAGTAGGAGGCAAAGGGTGGTACCTGCCTGTCATATATGACTTCTGTGGTTGCCACCATCCAGGAACTTGATAACGTTTACTCTAGGGTTCTTCTCCCGTCGCTTCCCAGCAGAGCTCAGTGTTCTTTCTCTGCCTGCCTCCTGTAGCATCTTGAGCAAGCTTCAGTTTTACAAACACTGAAGTAAGTCATGCTTCCTTACTGACTTTCAGGCAGTGCATCCCTTTGCTATCCTGGCCCTTGGCATGTTATAGTAAGGGCCACATAAATAAATAAATACTTGGTTAATTTAAATTAAAAAAAACAACAACACAGAATTGTGCCAAGGAAATGGCTCAGACAATAAACACAACTACTATACAAGTGTGAAGATACAAATCTGGACACCTACCACTCACTTAAACGCCAACAGTGATGGGCTTTATGAATGGACCCCAAGTGAAGAGTGTGTGTTATTGGGAAAAGTTGGATCCTTAGGGCTTGATGGCTGATCAGTCCAGGCTGTGACTGCCACGTTCAGTGGCTAAAAGTGAGAGACCATGTCTGAAAAATAAAGGAGTAAGCATTTGAGGGAGACCCAGATGTTGATACATGCACATACACACACATACACACACACACATAACATACACATCACACATCCACATCCACACACATCCACATCCACACACAGATACCCACACACAAAGGATGAGGAGTACAGGGGGAGAGAGAGATAGAGATAGAGAGAGAGAGAGAACGCATGCAGAGCTGCATACATATGCACCCATGTACACAGATCAACACACAGAGACCATTTCTGTGTCAAAACAAATGCACCAGATATTTGTGAATGAGAATTTGTAGCTCACACCACTGAAGATAATTACATATACTCCATGTGATAAGAAAAACTCAATAAATACATTTTTAACTTTTTAAAAGAGTATGTGGATAACCCATTCATGTGTGGCCAGCATCAGGAGCCTGAGGCAGGGTGTTGGGGACTCTGTTGCCAGCTTCAAGCCAGCCTGAACTACTAGCCGCAACCTTCCTCCCTCGCCCCCCCTCTCCCCAAAAAAGTTAGGAAGAACTAAAGTACCTGCTTAAGCATCTTCTTTTCTTCCTTAGTTGAATTATATCTATTTGAAAATGCCTTTAAAGGAAAGGGTTAATAGAAAAACAGAGAAAGAAATAGCCCTAAGCATTGTCAAACACCACATGTTTATAAAACTGTTTTATTTTGATGACGATAACTCTGAAGTAAATTTGAGTTGAGGTCCTGACTCCTCTCTGTCCCTGAAATGAGTCGGATCTGGACTTCTAGCTACATTTTCTGTTAGCTTCCTTATTAAGTAGAGTGTAACTACCAGAAGAACTGGGTTTGCAGAATAAAAATTCTGGCTAGTGTTCCCCCGTACTTACCCTAAAGAGTGAAGTGTCTGAAAAACAAGAGAAAGTGAATCAGTTTTACATGAAGCCAAAGAGCAGCCCGTTTTCAGCGGATGGATGCGTTTTAATGGTTAGCTTCTGAGAAGTCCTTTTGTTCAATGCACACAATCATATTAAACTGGCATGCTTACCTGAGTTAGCCTTCAGAATGGATTATTAATACTTTATTGGAAGCCTCCACTAAGAGTTATTCCCACTGAGAATTGATAATGCTTCATTTGTCCCCACCAAAGAAAGAACACCCTTGATAGAATTGGAGCATACACAGAGTAGAATTGAAAACAAGCAAACAAACATGGCAAATGTTTGAACTCCAATCAAATGTAGAGATCTTAAATTCAAGAGTGCTGCTCATGAGGTAGACACCAGGTCGGCTGTTAGTGGGGATTGTTCTATCAATATAGCCATCACTTGTTTTTGAATCCTTGGCTCCATATTTTACTAGCCTAATATTCTCTGATTTTTTTCTTGTTTTTTTTTTTTAAGCCAAAGACAACATTACTTAATTCCTTAGAGTTCTTGCTATCCTATTATCCATAATAACAAGAATAGTTAACAGATGGATTAATGAAGATGAAATACTCAAAAGAGTGTTCTTTCTTTGTCTGTTTCTTTGAACTGACCCCATTGTGATCTGTTCTGTTACTTTGCTAATGTATGGTTTCAAGTCGTTCTTTCAAGAAACAAGTATACATTCCTTTTGGTGGGAATTATTGAGTACAGTCAAGTGTCCCAAGTCTGGTTCCAAAGTAAGGACACGACAACAAAGTCACATTTTCATAATCGCAATATTAATATTTTTAGTTGTAGAAAACATGATTTTAGCTTATCTGAAAAACCATTCAGCTTAAAAGCTAAAAGGTTAAAAAGAAGTGGCCCCAAACTACATTTCTGCTGTATGAAAAACAGAATATTGGGGAGGGTCTTCTCATTCTTAGTGGTAGTACCAACGTGCCATATCAAGTTCATTTTTTTTTAAATCCCATAACTGCAATTCAGAGGCATGAAAAGATAAAAAGCAACCCAACCCCCCACAAAGTAATGGTGTATATAACAAGGGCTGACTGTGAAAAGCCCAACAGAAAACACAATGTTGGGTTTGAGAACTTGTTTGATGAAGAGAGAACCAAACCAACAGAAGTTTAAAGGATGCCTGTAATAGTTCAGATATGAAGTGCCTCCTGTCCCCTGAGAGCCCATGTAGGAGGGCTATTTCTCCTGTGGTGGTGATATTTCGGGAACTGAATGTGACTTCAGTATGTAGGGACATAGATGGAGGTACTGGGTCATGAACATCTTGTCCTTGGAGACTCTATCTTGCCCTGGACCCCTCCCCACCTTTGTCCATATCTTTCTGTACACAACAGAGCAGCCTCAGCCACATGCTTCTGATGCCCTGAGATCAGCTTCCCCACAAAACCAGAGCCAATGGAATCGAGTACTGTGGACTGAACTCTCTGACACCGTAAGCCAAAATAAATCTTGCCTCCATTTAAATTGTTATTTTGGGTATTTCGATCAAGCTATTGAAAGACAGCTAATACTGTCTGGTAAATGGAAATTAATACATGAAACATCAAATTTAAAGATAAAATGAATGCAGAAGAGAGTCCACACCCCCCCCCCCGCCCCCCATGGATAGCCTTTATGTGGAGATTTTTAAAAGCACAAATACCTGTGTTCCTTTTCTCAGCATCTTCACTGGCTGCTGCCAATGGCGTTTGGTGGCACAGTTGTTTTAATCATTTTGAGGCTTATTTATGGCCTATGATCTGACTCAGAATCCCCCCAACCCCCCCACTCACCTCTTGCCTTGCTTTCCTGTCCTCTTCTGTTGTCTCTCACATCTTCAGCCCCAATGCTGGGAAGACGTTTGCAGTTCACAAGCAGAATCATCCCAGGTATTTTGGATGAAGCCCATGTACCATGGCAGTGGAACCAGAGCGAGCAGATGTGGTGAGGGTCTTCATTTGCTGGAGTATGAATCCCTTTAGATGTACAGCCCTGTTCTGCCAGTCACAGCCGCCCATAGGTGTGAGTCACCATGGTTTAGTAGACAGACATGTTGATGATGTTGCATGCTCAGATAGTGTTTTAGATTAAAATACTAATAGCAGTTCCTAGAGATATTGCGGTGTGTGTGTGTGTGTGTGTGTGTGTGTTGTTATTGTTGAAAGTTTGGGGAGAAATGGAGACAGCTCTAGTTTAATACAAAGCTGCTGGAAACACAAGTGTCATCAAGGCATTCCTTAAGAATCATTATGAATAACAGACTGAGAAAGACTTGAAAATGGGAGATTTAAAAGAAGTTGAAAAATACCTTTACCTTATTCACATTTATTTTTTTTTCTTGAAATCATGAATTAAATGTATATAATAGTCAGAGTCTGCAGGTTCACTGATGATCCTTTTTCTGCAGCATACTTCAAGACCCCTTCTCGCTTGTCAGTATTAATACAAAGAAAGGATATTTCTGTGAACCAGGTGTGTTGGCTCATGCCTCTAATCTCAGATCTTGGAAGGCTGAGACAGGAGGATTGCCATGGGTTTGAGGCAGGCCTAGAATACATGGCAAGTTCTCGGACACCCTGAATTACAGAGAGTGAGACTCAGTCTCAACAAATAAAAGTCAAAACAAATAGAATATTTTCACAATAAATGTTTCATGGGAAATCCTCTACAACCCAATTGACATGCTTGCTGTCTGAAATTTTATGACGCTAGATTATTGATATTTTCTACTCATTAATTGTCCTTGGTTACTTTATTAACTATTCATAAAATTTTGATTTTATAGTAGCCTTCATTTTTATTGTCAGCTAAAAGTAATAATGGATAATTGCTTACATTTGGGTTGTAATTTTAAAATAGAGCTTAGATGTTTAGAAATGAAGATACAAATATATTTTGCATATTTATCTTTGGGGAAGGATTTTTTGGTAACTTTTTTTCCTTTCCTTCCTTTTGTGTGTGTGTGCTATGTATTTGTATGTGTGTACACATACATGGGTGTTAGGTATGTCTGTGTGGTATGTTTGTATGTACAGATGTATATGATTGTACACATCTGTGGGTGGGTATATGTATGTGTGCATGAATATTGTGTGTGTGCGTGTATGTGTGTAATTTGTGAGTAGTGTAAGATTAGAGAACGACTTAAACAGGCAGTTCCTACTTTGTATCACTTGGGTTCCAGGAATGGAACTTAGGTGTCAGGCTTGGAGGAAGGTGCCTTTGCCTGTTGAGCCACCTTATTGATTTATTTTGTAAGGAAATAATTCATAAACCCTCAAGAGGAGAGTGACATTTGTTTCCATTAAGACACTAATTTGGGATTTCAAGAATATCTTTACAGAATGTAATTTTCTAAATTGGAATGATGAATACTTTTTTTGGGGTCACATTTAACACCCTAACTAAACACATACAAGCTTAATTGTACTGTGTCAAATCATCTCTCTTGTTTTAAAATGCATTTGGGATATGTGGCACACGCCCTCTGAGTCTGACAGTCTGGATAGGAACCCTCCAATACTCTACTACTGAACTCACAAGTTCTGAACCCCTGTCCTGAGTATTTACTCTCTCCAACACTCATTTCTAAGGTGGCTTCCAGAAGAGGCGAGAGCACAATGTCCACTGCTTCATACATGGTACCAATTCACGATGCCAAGCCATTGGGGAATGAAATTTTCCAGCTAAGAGGAAAATTTCCCCAGTTCCTCTTATCATATGAATAAAAGGCACCGATGCCTTTGAAGACAAGTCTCCTCTGCAGAACTGACCTGCCCTGGGGGAGCCTCAAGGTCCAAGGACAGTCATTTTCTATTGGGACTCTTTTATCTCAGTGGGGACCTGGCCACCACCCAGGGAACCTGGACAGGGATCTCTAGAAATGCATCCTTGCCTCTCTCTCTGTTGCCGTCTTTTAAACCGTTGTATCAATACCCAGAAAAGTAACTATGAAGTAAAGTAGCTCTCAGGTTCAAATTTGCCTGTTGTGAGGGTTACTGGAGCCAAATCTTCAAACAACAGTTTGTGGGAAATTCCCCTGGTGACTTCCATGTAATTACCCTTTGCTTTAAATTCCTCTCTTCAAGACATATGTTCAGCAGGGCTTGGGAAACTAGGCTTGCACAGCTACACAATAAAGCATAGGGCTAATACTTTCAGATTAGAATAAAAGATGATATAATGACATGAAAAAATGATTTAAAAAAATCATTGGATCAATGTTTTTTCTAGATGCCATCCCTTGGCAGGGTACCCAAGCACTGTATTAACAGTGCATTTGTTATGCATTGTCTCAGAGGTCATGACTCAGTAAGTCTGGCCACTTGAAGCCTCTCAATAACGTCGAGGATACGGTAGTTGACAAAAGTTCAAACAAGTCAATATAAAACTCTCAACTTTATGTAGTCTTGCTGTATATGACTTTTCAGATTAATCCAGATTAAAATCAGTAAGAAAGACTGAGTGCCAGGGATCCTTTGTGTAGATTGCTTTAGAACTTGGACACAACTTTGTTATGTATAATATGTATAATCAGAGCCTAAGATGGCACGGGATGGGGTGGGGGTGGGGGGGCATTCCCTGTGACATGGTACTGGGATTGAATCATACATCCGAAGATGCACGGAGATCAGTTTCCTTACAGATAACTTGAATTAGTGGTAGTTCAGATCAGAAACCAAAGGGTTTTAGTTGTTGTTGTTGCAAGGATCCTTTATTTACAGGCTCTCCTGTGCATTCAAAATATAATCTGATTTATACATGTACAAAAATGTCAATCAGCTTTGTAGGAAGTCGAATATATGAAAAGAAACCTATAAATCTTAGAAGGAAGGAATTTGAAAATTCAGTAAATCCTGGATAGCTGGTGCACCCAATGTCCTTATAATGGCAACCAACTATAGACCTTTTAACATGTGAATTTAACTCTACTTTTTCAAAAAAAAATAAATATAGCTGCCTTTTAACTGCACAATAAAATCTTATGCAGGTCACAGAACATTATTAAAAAAATAAATGGTCAGCCTTCTGGTGCTTGTTTGCTGATAAATTCTCCAAACAGTTTCCCCACTGTATTTTCTAGTCACGGCACAGCGGCTGGTTGCCAGCCTACCTCACCCTCATGGCGATGTTACAGTCTTTAAAGCATGGATCCTGGATCACCTGTGCTTGGCATCTCAACTTAGGTGTAGCTGTGGTGAGCCCCTGTGGTAACGGATGCAGTTGGAAACATTTACTGTTGCCGTAGTTTATCTGAATTCACACTACAAAGCCAACCCGTTAGGAATGTAAGCCTGTTCATGAGCTCTGACATGTTAGACTGCTACTCAATACGAGAAACTCTTCAGGGTAGCCTTGGAAGTGGGGCTTGAAGACAGCTCAGTTGGTAAAGTGGAGCTGTACATGTCTGGGCACATGAGTATCATCCCCATGTAAAAATGATGGGCGTGCTGGTGGGAACGCAGAGCTGTAGATCCCCCCACAGCTTGCTGGCTAACCAGTCTATCACACTAGGATTCTCTTAGGGTTCCAATGACTTTGTCTCCCAAGCCAAGAAGGACAACAGCTGAAGAGATACATCCAAGGTTGAGCTCTGACTTATACATGTATTCATGCATGCACACGCATGAGCACACACACACAAACATACACACATATGCATGCACAGACACACATGCTCAAACATACACATACAAAGTTACGAGATCGACTCTTGAGAATTGCCTGATACCTGGCCAGGCTCCCTGCATCTTCCTGACCATGTGCTCCCTACCCAAGCATCTGATTTTCTTTCTTCCAGTTCCTACCAGCTCCTACTGGCTCCTACCGGCTCCTGCCGGTTCCTACCAGTTCTCTGTTTTCATACGTTCAGTTTCTTTACTTATTTTTAACATTTAGTTTGAGAGTGGGTATCTGTCTCCCAGTCAGGAATAGTCAAAACTAAGTGTATTTTTACTCTCCTAAACAGTTTATTTTAGAAAATATCTTTGCAAAATAAATTTTGCAATTTCTAAGCAGTTTCTGAAAGCAGACAGATCTGAGTTCAGACTGGGTTATGTTTTCTTGAGTGTTAAATTCGGCTTATATTGCTTTCCAAAATATAATATATATTAAAAGCCTTGCTGGTTTTATGAGATTTCTAGAACCATCCTGGAGGAAACGGAGATGAAGAGATGATAAACCCCTTAATATTCCCAGCCTGTCATAGTTTTTGGTATCCATGCCTGTTTGAATAACTGATATTTTATCTTTCTTACAAATGAAAAAAGTGCTTTATTATGATAGTTCTTCCAGAAAAGAATTCATGGTTTAAAAAAAAAATAATCTTGCCAAAAACACAAAAAGAAAAAAAAAAAGTCTTTCTCGTTAACTCTGAACCAAGCTTGTGTCAGTTGACTGCATGAGGAGCTCTTTATTATGCACAGTTTTACAACCACGGAAGTGATCTCAGTGTGGACAGTGTTGAGTTTCTCCTTTGGTGCCTCTTGTTTTTCCTCTGCACTCTAGGGCCTGCCTGGCTCACATCTTGAGAGGGAGGAGCTATCCGCTTACAAACGACCTGTGTATTAAATGTGTGGCTTTAGTACTCCCTGACTAAATCATCATCACAAGCAAACCTAGAATCTTGTCTGCAGAGACTCATATACTGTACAGACTTAATGTTGAATTAGAGCTTACCAAATGACACACTAATGTCTTCTGTCTGTCATCTCTGGGAGTTCTCTGGCTCTGGCTGGAGAGATGGGGGAGATTTTAGTGTGATGGAAAAAACAACCTCTGGGCTCTGAGAGAGGTTCCGCCCATCACTGGACATCCGCTCTGTGTCCTCGGATGAGTCTCAACTCATGGGACCTGAATGTATCTTCACAGGATGAGACAATTCATGGGATCTGTAAACCTTAAAACCCTGCCTGGCTTTAGCTGCTATTGTAATGGTGATGGGTCAGACTGCAGTTCTCAACTGCAATAGGCAGGCAAACAGCTCCTTTTTTTGTTTAGAGAGTTGAACAGTAGCCATGAAGGAGAACGCAGGGGTTTGGCAGGTGGTTGGACAGAGAAATGGGAGAATGGTAAATGCTGAAAAAGAGAAGTTATAAATAACAAAAATTTTTGATACAAGTTAACAAAGGCTTCATATGTGTTCTAACACCTCTTCTAGCAGACTTTAACTTCAGCTACCTCTCTTACTTATTTCAAGACCTTCTGGACTTAATGTCAAATATGAAAGATCTCAGAATTCATAGGTTGTTAGCTGCCTTATCATTAGCCAAGGGCACAGAATAATCCCAGCGACAGTTCCAAGGTGATTGTCCGCAATTGATAGTCCCCTGTTGATGAAATGAAAATCTTGAGGAACATCTAGTAGGGGAGGAAACTCAGGGTTGTCTTTAGGAGTGTGGTTCCTGGTGGATCTCCCATGCTCCAGTTGAGGGCCCCACCCAGGTGTCCACGGGTAACACAAGCTGGACTCAGTAGGTTGGATCTATCAAAAGCATAAAAGGTTGGGAGAGGCCTGGAAACACATGCGGGGGTGGGTGTCGGAGAGTTAGGGGATGAGTTAAGGATGAATATGGCTGGAATACAGTGTATGAACATATGAGAATTCTCAAAGAATTTGTAAATATAATATATTAAAGATGTTTTAGTGGTTTGCATCAGGAAATCACGGGTGTTATATACATTTGTAAGGCTCCTTTGGAACCTTAAGGTTTTTTTAAAAGGTCATTTGTCAACTTTAAAAGCATCTGGGAAAATCTGAAAGTTGCTCAGTCTTACAAATTAATGCTTTTTTTTTTTTAAATCTTTGGGAGAATGATTTCTAATGAAAAAGTTGCAAATGACATTTTGTTTTTTTTTATAATAAAAATTCTCCATTTGATTCAGACTTACAAAGAATGAATTTGTAACCCAGTTTCAATGTTCAGAGCTAAGTCTCAGTGTAAGGATCAAGAACATTCAGAAAACACATTGCAAAGAAATGAGAAACTGGAAAACAATTAAGGTTAAAATTAGACTTACATAACAAAAATATTGAATAGCAAATAATTTATGCAAAATATGTTACAAACTCTGGAATGCTAAATATTTGATACAAGTACGGTGACAGTTGTCATTACATTAAAGTTAATATTTGCTTCTTCCAATAGTTTGCTTCCTTTTTCTTTCAACAGAAATTTGCTTCACAATTGTGAATTTCTTCCTTTCTGGTGATACTATAAAATTAGCTGTGACCCGACCTGTGTGAAACTATGTGCATATAGAAAGTATTTCTTAGGAGGTGAAGAAATTCAGTTTGACAATGCTTTTCACTAACCTTGTCTCTACTGTTTTTGATTGACTGACCTGTTAGATTGATGTTTTCTTTCTCTGCTTTTGATGTCATGAATGTAAGTTAAACCATAAAGAAAAAAATGTTTCTCCTCACATAACGATTCACAGTTGTGGTTTTATATCCAAACGTTCTTTAAAAACAAACCAAACAAAATAAAACCAAAAAAGGGAATGTGTGGTTACCACGAACAATCTTAATATTTCCAATAACAACCTGTCAGGTAGATGACAGAAACGAATGGTCATTTTAGCTGTAGAGAAGAACAGGTTTTCATTATCTGATTTGAATTCAGTTTAAAGCACAATCACACAACCAATATGCGAATTAGATTGACAGCGGCCAACATCCTCTTCGTTATTGTTTCGGATAATTTGTAGATGAATTACCAAATCAACAACAACATGAAAAAAGGAACAGTCTATTCTGTAGTGACTTTTCTCTGCTCCAGCACATCTATCTTGAAAGAACCAGATGTATAAAGTTCTTTCTTAGCTGCAGCACACAATAAGAAAAATATCTTTATTTTTCTTACAAGATGTTCCCCAAATATAGTTTCACCTTCCAGATGAAAACTTGCCTTAAGAACCAGGCACAGTTTGAAGTGACTCGTGGTTATTTTTAGATAAACCACTTTGGGTTAATTAAGAGAAAAAATTGCTACTGTACAATTATACCATATCCTCCCACCTTGGTCTGACAACGGGGGAGATGTAACAGGGGTTTTTCTTTGTCACTTTAGCTGCACCTTTGAAGCATATAGAAGTCTGTTGCTGTGGTTACGACCTTTGTTTCCAGTGATGTTTGGTCCATGCTTTCCCCTACCCTTAACAGTGGTTACTCAAAAGAATGAAATAATGAGTCATTTGTTCGGAAATATTTTGTTAAAATATTCCTTTTTATCATTACATTTCACCGCTTAGAAACTAGGCTGTACTTCAAGGCAACAGTTAAGTCTTTTAAAAGAACTGTTAAAAAAAATCTGATTTTTTTTTTTTCATTTATAAGAAAGACCTGTCTATGTAATTGAAGAACCTCTTACACCTCTGAACAATTAAAACCTTCTTTTGGTTAATGTATTATCTCTGGAACAAGTAGATAAAATTCTATGCAGTAAGCATGGTAATGATAAAAAATCGTGCATTGTCGGCACAGCACAGATTTCAGAGTCAAGGTTTCTGGGCACAAATGCAGTAACAAAATGGCCCCTACAAAACCAAGTAACTCTCAAGAACACAAGAAATAATGTTTGTTAATTTAAAATTTTAGAAACTGAAAGGTGTAAAGTTTGTAAAATAAAGCATGATTAAATTACGGTACTGCACATACAGTTGTTCCTAGAATTGAAACTTTATAATATGAAAAATACATTAGCGCTGTACAATTTTCTTTTTACACATAGGTAGGATGAGTTTTGGAAAAAAAATGATTTTTTTTTCAGGGTCATTCTCTGTCAAAGTCAAAAAAATACTGCACAACTTAGCTAGTTACAAAGTATAGACTTGAAACAATTCATGTCTTCTTTTATTTCATGAAACCAATCTTAGAATTTTGTTTATTTGAACAGGGGAGCGTTGCTTTTGTTTTGTACTGGAGAGTTGCAATGAACAGATTCTCCTCTTTCTGCGGTTGAGGTTATAGTTGGGTAGCAAGCCTGGGCTACTGCTCAGCTCGGTCAGGCCAGCTGTGGTTTATGGTCGCTGATGCGGCCGGCTGACGTGATTGTGCTCAAGTCCAGCTCAGTCTCTAAGTGGCTTTCCATCGTGTCTTCCTGTGCATTCGTTTCAAAGGACTTATGGGAGAGGAGTTCATGATGGACCCCACAGTAACTTATTGTGGGCTGGTCGTATGCCAGAAAGGTTGACACATTCATTGATAAAGGTATCTGGGGAAAAAAAGAGATGACATGAACAAAGTCAGTTATCAAAAGATAGACAAGTACCCAGGGCAAGACTGGAGGCTAGTGAAGTGTGGGGTCTGCCTATCCTTTGTGTGTCTGTGGCTCTGCTGTCCCCACAGCACCCCATTTCTTTCCGCCATTTTCACAGAAATGGATTCAATACAGAGGCTGGAAGCTTGGGTAGAGCTGCTTCAGGAAGTAGAACCTTCAGATAAATAGTTTAAGTGGTTCTAAAATAATAAAAAAATTTTTTTTGTCATTGTAAAGTCAAGAAAATGGCTTTCTATAACTGGTCTGAAATGGGGCTTTGAATTAAGAAAAGCATTATTTGGTTACTTATGGAACTGTCATTCAGTAAAGTAATTTGGTGACTTTGTCATGAATCAGCCCCACCTCCCTCTTTTTTCAACCACTTGTCCTCTTGTCCTACAGGTCTCTGAGGCAATGGGTCCTGATTTCTTCCAGGGTCCCAGGTACCACGCGTACAGTTCCTTCGCACACCTTGCTCTGAGGAACGTTTCAGTAGAGAACTGTCAAGGCATTCTGACTGTGCTTCCCCATAATCCCTTCATTCTGATTTCATTAAGACGATTCCTTGAAACATTAAGCGCTGTAGTTTGACCTATGTATCTAAAAGATGGAGCATAGAGAAGGACCATAAAAGAATCTATGACTTCTCTAAAACTCTACCGAGCCACAAAGAAGGAGCTACTTTGAAGGCCTAGGGGTGCAGCTGGAGAAGGGGCTCCTTTAACAATCAAAGATAGCAAAAGCTGAA
The DNA here is from genome assembly GCF_947179515.1 of Apodemus sylvaticus. Classification (NCBI taxonomy): domain Eukaryota; kingdom Metazoa; phylum Chordata; class Mammalia; order Rodentia; family Muridae; genus Apodemus; species Apodemus sylvaticus. Next base: position 23,638,816 of record NC_067490.1, on the reverse strand, counting down.
GAGTAAGGCAGCAGAAGCGATTGTGACAGTTAACAGACACAAAAGAGCACAGGTTAGAGACCACAGGAGTCTTGGGTACAGCCAGATGCTAAAGTCTAGAGAGTATTTCCGCTTATTTTCTTGTTAAGATAGAAAGTCAAGGAAACATAGAGGAACCTTCAGCCCTGACCTTAGTCTAATGTGTGTTATGGTTTATGTGGTGTTTAAAGGTCCTTCCATCAGGTCCAGGTATTGACACTCTAGTTCAACTGTGATGTATTAAGACGGTAGGAATGACTTGTGCCTCATGTTTAGAACTTGGATTTCTGGGAGATACATAGATGCTCATTAGAGTAGACTTCCAAATATTGAGTCCTGTGGCTTTATAGGAAGATGTGGAGAAGCAGCAGAGGGAGCCTTAAAGGGACACACACACACACACACACACACACACATACACACACACACACACACTCTGACTCTCACCCCAGGAAGGTCTATACTCTGTCAATAAGAAAGCTATCACCCCATGAGGCTTTGAGACTTTTAACCTAGGGACCCTGAGGCCAAATAAACCACCTTTATTTGCAATTCAATCACTCCTCATTTTGATGATACTGTCTCAGAAAATTAGCCAGTTTAACTGCTCATTCACGTTGCTGAATTTCTTTGAATGAAACCTTGTACCATTCTTGTTTGGCAGATGGATAAAATGTTTGTGCGTATCAGACTAAATGCTGTTCTGGTCTCAGCTGAAATTAAAGCACGAAGCCAAGGGAGACAGAATGTCAAGTCTGTATCACCCACTTCTTTCCTTTTTGCCCTGTCCTTTCTAGGAACAGAGACTCCTCCATCTCTTCTTTCTGGAATCTTGACCTCTTACCCACAGTTGTTTCTCCCTTAGTAAACAAAGAGTTGTTTTTCTAATTTTTCTTTCAGTCCAAACAGTCTTTTTCTGGAGATTATTTGTGATGAGTAATGCAATGTGTTAAATATGTAGGTCTTAGTTCCTGGAGTTGGAAGCATAATCCAGTTCACCCAGTGAAGTTCCTGGGTAGTCTTTTCTAGTTCTGTGGAGTTTTCAAATTTGATACATGGAACTATATGGAACATAAACCTAATGCAAACACTCATAAATGTTGGAAGGTCCCAGAGAAATTGCATAACAGTAACATAAGATATTCATGTTTAAATTCAAACTTGTTTTTGTTACAGGCGAGTTAGCTCTGAGCACTAAAATGCTATCGTGTAAAAATAATTGTGCAGCAGAAATATGTTTAAGCTATATAGGAGAGAAAAACCTAAAACTGTTATTGGGTGCATAAGTTTCATATCAGCTTCTGGGAAATCAGTACTTGATGTCTGTGGGTCACATATCTACATACTTCCTGCATTTATTTGGGGTCCATCCTGGTTTCCATGGAACTAACTTTACTGTGAAGAATTTGCAATGTCCATGGTTACATTTTGGCAAATAATAGGCCACAATATTCTTATTTGTGTGTTTTTATGTATATACACAGTTCCCCATTGCATTTAATGTCTAGGGAAACCTGTTCTCTACAGGCAAAATTCTAATTTGAATCACAGCACTTCTGTGGCTAACTCTGATTATGTGTTTAAAAAACCCACATTTCCAACATTATTGAGTACATCCTCATTTTGATAAACCTTGTACAAGGATATATTGCTTCAGTATCAGGGCATGTTTGCTTTTAATATTCCTGAAATTGGGATAATTCTTAAAAGCAGCATTGATGCTTTTTCCTCTACAATCTTTTGTTACTTTTCCATCTTATTGATGAAGTCAGGGTCTCTCAGTCAAACGCAGAGCTTGCTGATGCAGCAGGCATTGCTAGCTAGCTTGTTCTGGGTATCCTGTGGCTTCTCCCTTCAGAGGCTGGAGAAACAGGTGGGCTATCATACCCACCCAACCTTTATGAGGATTCAGGTGGTCCAAATTCTGGTCCTTAGGCATGCCTGGCTAGTACTTAACCTATCGAATCATTTCCCCCAGATATTTACTTTAAATGTAACTGCTATCCGTAAATATTCAAAATAGAATAGAGTTTAGAGGTTAGAGGGATTGCTCAGTGGGTTGATGAAGTGAGTTTAATTCCTTGGACTCACATGATAGAGGGAAAGAACTGACTAATATAGATTGTTCCTTGGCCTCCAAATACGGGGCTTAATAAATCTATTATGTGTGAATATAAAAGTTTTATTTAAATTCAAAAGGTCTAGTTCACTGTGTTTATGAAAAAAACATTGACTATACTTTTAGCAAATGCTAGTTTGGATCAACAGTTCTGTAGAAGCTGTGTCTAATTGTCATCATTGCATATTTCTCTAATGTCAATTATATAAGATAAAATGAATCCTAAATACAGTAAAAAAAAAATAAGCGGAGGTATATTCCTTATATGGATTTTTATGGGAAGGAATATTTTTATACTAACCACTTATGCAAAAAAATCACCCTTTCTGATCATTCCTCATTAAACCTATTACATATATTTTTGATGGATTTCAGATGGATCATAGGGTGCGCTGAACACTTTATTGATACACAATACTAGATTTTTTTTATATTTAAGCCTAAAGAATAGTCTTTTTTTTATTCGATATATTTTTTATTTACATTTCAAATGATTTCCCCTTTTCTGGACCCCCACTCCTCGAAAGTCCTATCAGCCTCCTTCCCTCCCCGTTTTCCCACCCAATACTAGATTCTTAAATGAATTAAAGTGGGAAGTCAGATGCAAGTCAGATGTGCTACATACTTACTCTTTAAGTCATGATATGTGACTTAGTACTACTAGATGCAGCATTGTATATATTGGGTTTTACCTCAAAGAGTGAGTGCCTTTACCTTTCGGTTACGAGGCAATTGTCTCGTAATGCAGCAGACAACAACTTGTGATAGTCTCCTTGTCTAGAGAGAAGAATCTACGTATAAGAGAACCCATTTCCCTTTGTCCAAATGATCTAAAATACTAGTGTGTAAAGGCTCCAGATGCTTTTGATATCAGGTGGGACACTGGATGCAGAGGTTTGTGAAGCTCTTGGGGAACTTGCTGTCTGTTCTGACTTTGGATCTTGTTGCCGGGACAGATCCTTGTACTACAGTGTGGCTGATGGTTGAGTGGTGGTGGAGAAACTACCAGATGGCGTTAAACAAACAGATACTGAGGATCGAAGACAATCTATATCAACCCCATCTGCTACCAAGTACAGCAGAGGTAGCATCTGCCACTCTGTTGTAGGATTGTCATGCGAATGTGGAGCTTTTCCTTATCTTGTTTCAAATTAACCTGTGCACAATTATTCTCTCTCCCCCTCTTCCCTCCTCCCCCCACCTCACTCTCTCTTTTTTTTTTACACCTAGGTCTTCTAATATGTTCTTCCCTTGTGCTTAAGGTATGCAAATCATGGTAAGCAAGAAAATAGACAGATTCCCCTTGGTACCCATATAGCTAGACCAAAGGGTTATTTCAATTTAATAAACATGTTATATTCTTACAACGACATCTAGAGTTTCCACAAAATGGTCTCTAAAGCAACATTGTTTCCAACCCTGTATTTGAGACACCAGCTTCTTTTAATATAGTCCTAGCTGATGAAATTCTTACTTATAATTAATGAAATTTTCCTTTAATCCCTTGTGTCACTGTTTTCTAAGTGAGGTAATTATTACTGAGGTCTAATTTGTGGAGATTTGGGTATATGAAAATTCACTCTCAAAAGAGACCTAATTAAGAATTCATTAAATGCTACTATAAAAGAAGTGTTGACCAGTCATTTAGGTGATTTCCGTTAGAAAAAAAATCAGTTCTGATAAAATAGTATTATTTTGACATCAGTGATATTTACCTTAGAAGCTGTTTTCTACAACATCAACAATATATGTTGTTTACACAAAAGACTTAGAGTTAAAGTTACCAGTTTTTAGTAGTCTTTCTCCCTACTCGCATGTAATACTCAGTCCTATGTTTACAAGGGAAAACACTACTTTTTAAAGTTTCTGAGTTAGGACTAGGAAATAATTTTAACTTTACATTCTCTGTGTGAAATCTGCTTGTACAGATACATTCGTATAGATATGCACATGTATTTCCCAATTTCTAATTAAAAGGCATTCCTACATGTCCTCTGTGATGACAAGTGCTGCTTTAGGCCCCAACTGTATAAATAACCGAGAGTGACAGTTCACTTTACAAGAAAATAATTAAAAGTCCCCCCCCCCCCCTTTCCCTAGGCAGAGCGCAAGATGATAGGCTTTCCTATTAAGGGTTATTGTAAGTGGAGTTTTAAGCAAATTTAAGTATTCTACTCTAATTATGTTGGAGCTCACACTCTTGGCATAGTTCACAGGGGAAGCCCTCCCAGTTTTACAAAGTGCTCTCTGCCAGGCATGATCCCCCTCCAGGTCCTTGAAGCTATGGCCCTTAAGACCGCTGGCTACTACTGCTTGTCTATGTCCAGTGAAGACACTGAGCTGGTGTTCCCAGAGATGCTTCACGAAGGACCACTTTGAGATGCAGCCTTCATCACTCTCTGCTCTCATTGTCTTCATTGCATGTTATAATTCAGAGGCAAATAGTATCAATTTTGTTTATTCATCTAAAAGCTAAACTTTGCAGATTTCTAAAAGTTAATTTTATCTCTTACTATCTTATGAAACAAGAGACAGGCATTATGACTCCCTCTCTCCCCCTTCCTCTTTCTCCCCTCTTTCCCCATCACCTCCCCCAGCTCCCTCAGGTTCATTGTTTATTCCAGGCTGGTCCTGAATGCCTTCCTGATCCTCCTACCTCAGCCTCCCAAGGGCTTGGGATTCCAATCTTGCACTATTCCACCTGGCTGATACTTTGTATCTTCCAATGAAACGCACATCTTTGGATGCAGACATCTCTTCCCTTTAGCTGTCCCTGTTTTATACCAGGAGTACTAAGTTAACACAGTGTTGCCAATCTGTTTCAACTCTCTCTTCTAGTTCCAAAAGTCTTTCTATTTGTTTTTAGACACAGTGACATATGCCAACTCCTCTCACCTTTGCTGTCAATGTACTCACTCAGAGGACCATAATCTTGTTTGCTGTACTGATCAACATGCCCAGTCTTGATAGAGATGCATAGAAATTTAGGAATTTGAAAAATCATCCCTAAAGTTAATTAAATATAAACAAAATATAAGTAGCAAGTGCTTGCTCTTTTTATTTTTCTCAGCTTTTTCTTTTGAGGTAATCTAATCTGAAACATTTCTCTTTCTCTAGAGATAGATGTGGTATTTGAAATATATGCTATTATGGGAAATCATTGTCCTTAGCTACACTATTTTATAAAGAAATATCAACACATGCATCTCTATCATGACATCGCTTGGAAAGTTCTTAAAGAGGACTTGTAACTTACAATGCACCCATGCTGATGACGTCACTGTTCACTATGACACCTCTGCTTTTATTACATAAGCTGATTTTCTGGACTAATCCTGCATCTTGCTATGGCATTTGCAATTTTATACTTAGTTGGCCAACAATGGTTGTGCACTAGCAATGCTAGGAGTTTTGTTTAAAGCTAAAATAGAAGAACACCTCAGTGGCATTACTTGAATGATATTAAGACTTGATTTCCCACCAGTTCACTTCAAAATTGCCTCACTAATTGTTATTTTTGTTTCTAAGTGATGACACATGATAACAACTACTCAGCAGTTGTGTGAGCCAGTATCACAGTGTAGCTTGGGTCGCCAGCTAAGAGTCAAAGTCTGCTGCATAGCTTCTTCTTCTTTTTCTTTTTCTTTTCTTTTTTTTTTTTTCCCCGAGACAGGGTCTCTGTGTAGCCCTGGCTGTCCTGGAACTCACTCTGTAGACCAGGCTGGCCTCGAACTCAGAAATCCACCTGCCTCTGCCTCCCAAGTGCTGGGATTACAAGCGTGTGTCACTACCACCTGGCTTTGCAGGATAGCTTCTTAGTCTTTTGGTTTGTAGCACTGTTGTTTTTTGTTTTTTTTTTTTGTTGTTGTTGTTGTTGTTTTTCCTGCTTGGCTTCTTAGGTTAGCTGTGAACATTTGTTCCAATTCTTGACTGACACCTGGCAGGATACTTGAACAGTACCTTCACCATGAATCCCTGAACATTGGTTATGTGCCAGGTATCATGGTAATTTTTGTGCTGGTCTCATGTTATCTATTTTAAGTCCCTCAAAACCTTTAGCAGTTCACAATGAATATAATTATTCCCATTTTACAGTTGGGAAAACTAAGGCTTAGTTTAAATAGTCTGAGATTATTCTCCTGGAGAGATGCAGGAGTGACAACCTGACTACTTAGCTGCTACATTCACTGCCCTTTATCATGTTCTAACTCAGCCTCATATGCTAGAGAGCTGAGCATAATGTGTCTATTACTGTTATTATTTTGACACCATTTCCAAACAGCCTTTTTTGTAGTGGCCTGAGCATTAGGGTTCACTAGGATACCCTACATTTTTGTATTCTAGCTTGGCACCCAAGGTCCTCCAAGTTAAAATTCTGTGTTGACTTGGGGATCCGTAGGGGTTGTTTTTCAATCAGACTCTACATCCTGTCTGCGTTTTTAGTAAATACAAAGACTTCCAGCACTAATTGCAGTTTAGAACACTGGTACTATTTGTGTATTTGCACTTGTGTGTGTGTACACAACTACTTGTGGATATGGAGTCCTGAGGTCACATATATATTTTGTTTTTAACAACATCTCTTACTGGCCTAGAAATCACCAGATAAGCTAGACTGGTTGGTTAGGGAGCCCCAAGGACCTCTCTATCTTTGTATCCCCAGCTCTAGGATTTCAAGAGGCCTACTATGCCTGACTTTTAAAATGTGCATTAGATAAGTCAGTCTCCAGTCTCTGTGCTTGCAGGACAAGCACTCTACCAACTGAGCTATCTCTCCAGTCTCGATTCTGTTCACTTTCCCCTTAACAAGATACACACACACACACACACACACACACACACACATTTCAATCAAGATGTGGGTTGAGTTGTTTCATATTGAACAGCACCGTTCTGTTTTCCATAATTAAAGCCTTTCTAGGTAGGTGTTGAGGGACATCAAGACAGGAAATTTAGGGAAGATATGAGTAAGTTTCTGCTTCTTAGTAAAAAGTTTTCTAGTATAGGCCAGGGGCAAAACAGAGGCCAAAGAATAAAGAAAAGCAGGAACCAGGGTGAACCAGACAAGTATGACACATGTGTGTTTAAGATGTAGAACACCGTGCTCCGATTGGCTGATTGTACTGACATCATTCAGCCTTTGACGATGGCAAATGAGATGGACTCCTTTGCTGTTTGAGACTCCTGTTGTTTCTTTCCAGATTTAGTGGCCCAAGTCAATATTGCTGAGAAGTGATTGAATAGTTATGTTTATAGACTCTTGGCTGGAGATCATATATTTTATCCCGAAAGTGATTTATTTGAAGAGCCAGCTACTGTCTGGGAGACTTGGGCATTCTAATGGCTAATTGGTATGCATAGAACAGACTGTCGACTTGTTAATTTTAATCACCTTGGTTCCACTGGTAAACTATTTTTAAAAACATTTTCAAGAGGTGCTTAATTAGGAGCCTGAATTATGTTATCTATCTCTAAGCCTTAAGTAGGCCTAATTTTTAAAACCCTGGAAGTATTTTAGAATTCTTAGTTAGTTACAATCTAGCCCTTAGTACTCCATTTTGCTGTATTTCTTTTAACTTCTACATTACCTTCTGAAGTTTCCATTGTTATTTTGAGATTACAAGAAGAGTGATAAGGCTTTCCCAGTGATTGTAGTTTGAGAATAGTGTATAGGAAAACACTGCTTGCAGGAGTACAGTGATTCCTTTGACTTTCTAAGAAAAGCTGCATTACCGTAAGCTTTTACACAGTGAAGTCCTGTGATGGAAAAAATAAGATTTTGATTTGAAAGGTCATAGTTTCCCTTGCAGCAAATTGCATTTAGAGTACAAAAATAAATTCCTAGATTTAGTAGCCTCATGAGTATCTACAAATTTGTATCTTAGTTGTGTTCTCATTGCGTGTGCCTAAGCAATGTGAAGAGACTTATCAAATGAGAGGCTCTTTGTCTTTGGTATACACACACACACACACACACACACACACTCATCTCTGAAATATTTAAGTGATATGGCTACTTGTGAAGATAACTTTGCTCTTTAAGAATACTGTATTTTTTGGTTTGGTTTTTGTGTTTGTTTTTGTTTTCACATTACAGCCATGGATGAATAGGAATTAGCTCTGTGCTGTTTTCATAAATCATGCTAGCATCTATAAAACAACACAGAAACATTCATCTGTTCTGCGGGTTGTGGTTGCTGGAGGCAGAGGAATGTGCCCCGCTTTGGTCCTCATGGATTCTGCATAGACCAGTGGCATCTTGACACAAGTAGCCAGAGCTCCACATAGGAAGTGTGGTTCCTTGTGGCCACTCACCCCTGCCAGCTACTTACTTTCGTTCCCAGTAACCCTCCTCCTCTGAATTCTTAAGGTATATTTTCCAGATCTACTTCATGGTAAGCTTATCATCATCATCATCATCATCATCACCATCATCATCATCATCACCATCACCATCACCATCATCATCATCATCATCATCATCATCATCATCACTTGATTTGAACATGCTCATATACAGCCCAGGCTGACCTCAAAAATCACAATGTAGTCCAAGAATCCCCTTGAACTCCTAATTCTCCTGACAGTTTCTGATTGGTGCTAGAATCTGTCTGCTACCAGGCTTAGTTCTTATGCTGTGCTGGGGATCAAACCCAGGGCTTCCTGCCTCTCACACATTTTTTTTTTTTAAACCAACTAAGCTATATATGTAACCCAGTAGCAATACTTTTAAATTTCTGTCTTCTTCCATCTTTATTCTTACATGTTTTACTAGACCACAACTTTTCTCTCTCTCTCTCTCTCTCTCTCTCTCTCTCTCTCTCTTTTTAAAGATTTATTTTATGTATATCACCATTGCTTTCTTCAGACACACCAGAAGACGGCATCAGATTCCATTACAAATGGTTGTGAGCCACCATGTGGTTGCTGGGAATTGAACTCAGGACCTCTGGAAGAGCAGTCGGTGCTCTTAACCACTGAGCCATCTCTCTAGCTCAGACCACAACTCTCTTGAGTTCATGGATTATTAGCTGTTTCCTCATTGTTTTTATACTTAGTTTTATTTGGCTAAGACTTAGTACTATCGATGAAATGCTAACTAGAGGTGCTGGGTTACAGTAGTAGGGACTGGCAGGGCTAAGGGAAGGATTTTTGTGAAGTTTGCCCAAGTATCAGGTGGAAACCCCCCACCAGGCTCCGCACACTGTCCTGGTGTGAGGCTGTCTGCCTTGTTATTTCTGGCTTTCTCCCTTTCAGGCTTGTTTTTTTGTGGTGCTTGGGGATGCACCCTGTTGCATCTATCTGCACCGAACACGCCAGCATCTTTTAAGAGCTCCTGTTTTGTATCAGTTATGGCTACGGCAGAGGCAGCCGCACAAACAGACCAGCTCCAGCATCACTGACACAATGGCGTTCAGACAAAGAGTAAACCGAGGAGAGGCACACCAATCACTGAGTTATTATTTTCTTTTGAAACAGACTAGAACACTGACAGAAGAGAATTGTGTTTCCACTTCATTCTTATATTTTCTATTTATGATATATTTATATTTATATAGACCATACTTATACATGGTCCTATGAACTTAGTGAAGAAAAAAAAATAGTTGGAGAATAAGAAGGTAATTAGTGCCAACCACAGAGAAAGGAGCAGATTCTAGGATAACTGAGCTTTGTGGGAACTGTATGGCTGGGGGAATATATGAACATCTAATTATGAAGGGATCCAAGATAATAATATAACCTCAGGTTAGAGGTAGTGCTTGAAAATGAGTTATCAGAAATCTACACTACTGCTGAGGCACATACTGCTACCTCTATAAAGCTTGGATCTTTTAAAAAAGTTTTAAATTATTTTTAAATCTTTCCCTCATAATCTTTATCGTGAAACTGGCTTTATCACAGGCTTACTTTAATATTTTTATTATGAAAATTGCAAATTATATGTTTAACGTCTGAAACCTTGAAGTGAATACTAAATGAAATATTGATTCTGTGGCGTTCTTTTTTTCCTCTTATAAATCTCAGGATGTTATTTCTATTTTGTTCTCCAAAATTCCCCCTCCATTTGCCTTTTTTTCTCATGCTTTCTAGAACTTCTCGTGATCTCCGGGAGTTTGACGTACCTGCCAAATTAGCCCTCCAGTAATGGGCTCTATCTTGGACCTTTCTGCATTAACCTCTGTTTTATTTTTGTAATGCCAGTTCATGGTGATGTTTCTCCGTTACTGAAGCAGAGCGAAATGCCCCAAAACAGTGTTCATTTACATGCAAATCTTTCTGCACAGCCCGATGCCTACTAAATTGGCACCATTGCCAGGTGAAGTGATGAGACCCAAATTGAGACCGCGGCTCAAAGGCTCTGCTAATCTTGGAGCTGCATTTCCAAATCTGTCTCTTCGTGCCGCTGTGCAATGAGGTGCAGTGGCTAATTGGTTTGAAAACATTGTCCTCTGACTTATTTTTTCCCCCTCTCCATTCTGGGGCAGGGCAGGGAGTTATAAGTGTGTGTTCATGATGTAGAAGTTGATACTCAAATTTCTATATGCCTGAAAGACTAGAAATTGCCAATTATTTTAGGAAGTACAAAACAAGCAACAGATAACCGTGACGTTGCTCCAGAAGAGACTGAAAAGGGTTTCTATGTGCGTGTGTGACTGACAGGGCAGTGTGGTCTCAGAGACAGTCTCTGTATGACATCCCAAAGTTGGTGGCATTCATGTGATGGGTGGTCTTTTATATTCCAGTAGCTTTCCAGATGTTTTCCTCTCTTCTTTTAGTTTAGTATGGTCTCAGCATTTTTATCAAATAGATTCTGTGATTCTTTTAAAAGCTGTATCTATTATTATTATTATTATTATTATTATTTGGATGTATTATATATGATGTGCGTAGGAAGGGTTGGATCAGAGGACAGTTTTCGGAAGTCCCTTCTTATCCTGCCTTTACATAGGTTCAGGGTATTGAACTTGGTTCACTCACCTTGCCCCACAGGTGCTTTACTCGCTGAGCTATCTCCCCAGCTCTGACTCTGCATTGTCATCTGTCCTCATGTAATACTTGTCCTGTGAGTTAGGACTGTGACATCCCAGACTCCACAGGAGCCCTCATTCCTTGGATCTCAGTGGCTATCTCTTTCCCTGTCAAACACTCGATGTTCATTATACATCATTATAATGTGAGATCCTTCAAACAGGATGATATAGCACCTGTAGTCCCAGCTACAGATACAGCAGCAGGACTGGGCAGCAGGATGGCTTGAGCTGGAGAGATTGCCCTGGATCCAGCTTTGGAAAAAAAAATAAACTCAGCAACATCTGATTCTTTAAAAAAATCACTCTATTCCACAATACAAAAATTAAAGCACTTCTTAACCCCCTGTACAGGTTTTCCAGTAATGTGATTACATAGTGACAGATGCTGAGATTTTTAATCAAACTTATGAAATTAATTCAGAGTTTAAATGAAGCTATCTGCAGCTAATTGAAACAATATTGTAGATATGCATCAGTTTGTATGAGAATGCAGAATGTGAGGTCATATAGCATATCCAATGTCCATTATGAAAAACTACTCAGAAAAATTTGATTCTGCTGTGAATTTCTTAGGAACTTATATTTATATACAGTACACAGTAATGTATTTATATTTGCATCCCTTCACACACACACACACACACACACCTATTATTGCTCTTCTAAGGATCTTGAATGAAGAGAACAAATGTATGTATTTCACCTGCAAGACAAATGTTTTTCCTAGGAGCGCAGGAGGATGTATTGAAGATGGTCTGTGAGACCTGCCATTTTTTTTCTGAGGTATGCCACCTATGCCCCTTGTCTGAACTGGTCATTTGGGCATTATTTATAGATTACTGTCATTGCATTGCCATTAACCTTATCTATCTTTCTAGACTGTAAACTCAACAGAGAGTAAAGACTTCCCAGTACTTTGTGTGGTCTTGTGTGTGAGAAAACTTTGGAATTCTTGTCAGTAGAGTGACAGGCAGGGAATAGAATATCTGTAAACATAGCACGAAAGGTAAACTAATGTGTATTTAATCCATTACCCTTTTTTTTTTTGGCCACAAACATAAGCTTTTTAAAAAGCTAAGACCTAACAAAATAACCTTCGTTATTGTGTAGGTGTCATTGACATCTAAGCAGAATTCGCTGCCCAGATTTCATTAGAGTTGACTCTTGGGCAGGAGGAAGGTGCCTGCCTTTGCCCAGTGCTGCACTGATGCTGCTCCCCCCTTCTCTGTCTCCCCTTTCACATACTAACCTGCTAATCACACGCTGCCTCCTCCTAGGGGGAGGGGCATTTCCTTTCCCATCACATCATAGCATGTAGTAGGTTTTTCATCTCTTAGAGAGAATGAGCGAGCTAAGTGGTTGTATTTTCCACAGTGCTGTGTGACCAGCCCAGGCATAAGCAGAGAACGTCCTTTCAACTCTGCTTTGATAGAAGCTAATTTAAAAATTAGCTGTGTGACAGAAAAAAAAAGGTGAGGTGTTACTTCTCGGTGGTCTATCTTGTTTCACAAAGCAATGTAATGATTTGGTTTCCCCTTGAGGCTCAAAGTAGGCATCACATATAAATTTAAATCTAAAGAGCTCTCTGTCGAGGTAACTCAGTGCTTACAAGCACTTGTTGCTCTTCCAGAGGACTGGGGTCTAATTCCAAACCCCTGTATCAGTTTGGCTTACAGCTAATGACTCTGGGGTATTTGAAATCCTCTTCTGAGCTCTTTGGGCACATGTATAGGTGGTGTGTGTATATGTATGTGTGTGTGTGTGTGTGTGTATACCTATATGTATGCATATATATGTATATATTAATAAAATTAAAAAGTGAAAATTCCAGCCACATTTGGGTATGGTAGCCTGAGGCTGTATGTCAATCGTTCTGTCACCAGGGCACCCCATGAGGAGTGCCTTTGAATATAACCTGGCATTCTACAATTTATATGAACAGCATGAAAAAATGGAGAATAACAGGAGAATTGTGGCTGTGAAAAAATTTTAATTGGTTTCTTTGTTGTTAGATTCTCCCGTCTTACCCCTTTAACTGATAGCCTGAATGGTACAAGATCCCCAATGAAGAAAACCATAAACCTTAATTTCTAAAACAAACTTTAGTTAGATCGTACGTGGGATGCACGCTTTTCTGTGTAGCAAGCTCAGTCTTTTATAGACATTATCAATCCATCATACTTTATCCTACTTTGCTGTTTTAATATCTATGGAAATGTGAAAGTATATGTTATCAGAGTGTCAAGATCAGACTAAGGGGTCAGAATGATTCTTTAGTTTCTCATGGTTGACGATGTCTCTCATAAAGGAATAGTCATAAATATAAACAATATTTAATCTGACTTTCAATATCCAAGTCTCTACCCAGGCTTCAGTTTTAAGAGATATTAATGGAGTCCTGATAATACTGTGAAATACAGATATGCATGCAGATAATGGTTAGGGACTTTCCTGGGGACATCTTGGTCAGTTTTCTCTTCATATTCATCTTTACCCATCAATATTTGGGCATTTCCAACTCAGACACAAACTGTGCCAACTATTTGACAATGACACCAGAAGCAATAGTATAAGGCACACTGATGGCCTACTGTGTCTTCTGTCATCATTCAAAACACATGAGCAATACTATTCCCCTGTTTGGGGATTTGAAGTGTCTTAAGAGTAGGGAAAGCTGGCTAAGCAGTAAGCAAGCATAAATCCAACCTCTTTGTTCTTGGATGTGAAGTGATGACTTGCCTCCAGTTCCTGTCTTGACTTCCCCGTATTGATGGACTAGGATCTGGAATTGTAAGCTAAATACCCACCCCAACCCCCACACCTAAATTGCCTTTAATCATGATATTTTACCACAGCATCAGGAAAGAAAGTAAGACTGACAGAAATCTTAGACTAGTTGTAAGTTCAAGCAGAGATCCCTTTTAGTACTCTCGATTCTGTGATTGCTTAGGTAGAAACATCTGACATCATGCTTACCCTAAGAGATGCTACCAGAAGAAGGCAGTTCTTCCTTGAACTGGTTGTTAACCTCGGAAACTTGTCAAATTCTAGACTGAATTGGAGTTTATAATGGGATTACTCCAAGGCCTTATAAGTATGTACAACGGACATATTTTAGATGGCTTGTTTCACTGCATCCTATTGTTGTTTGAGATAGGCCTTGCCCAAGTTTGCCCAGTGTTTTCTGTGCGGTTTAGGTTACCTGGACAACATTTTGGCATCTTTATTGTTCCACCTTGAAAGGGCTGAGATTTGTATTTTAAGGATTTCATCATTTCGCTTTTTTATTATTAAGGGACACAAACCTGAGACTACAGCAAGGGCACATTTTCAGTCACCTGATAAATGTGCTAGGTTCTTAGGATTGAGTTGCTCTTGTGTTGAAGCTGAACAATTCTCATCCCCTTCTTCAGGGCAATTTGAAGATCCAAATTAATGCCTGAGGATATTGTTCAATGGTAGAGAACTTGCCTAGCATATATAACTCCATGAACTCAATTCCCAGTACATAGGTATGTATGTATACAAAGAAAAATCAAATTACTCAAAAGGGCACTACACATATAAATCATATGTTAAAACTCCAAAGATACTGTTACAATGTGTGCAGTATGCGATGAAGAGGGACACACTGGCATAGCAACTTCCTGTTTCGTGAAAGAGGTGTGATAAGTAAGATCATACTATGGATGGCACTTGAGACTGCGTATCTTAGGGGCTAAGAAGAAGACAGGAGGAACCCCACACAGGGGACTAGTATTGCCCACGTGTTTTGAATGGTGACAGAAGACACAGTAGGCCATCAGTGTGACTCATACCATTGCTTCTGGTGTCTTCTTCCCCCTGAAGAACTGGGGAAGGTTACTGTACCTATTGCCTAACTGTTGTATCGATTGCTTCATTCAGACATGTGTGCAATGAAAGGGCAGAGACAAGCATTTTGCTTACATGTTATGGTGTAGACACTGCATCTTAGATCCATTGTTGATTATACAAATAACATGGTTTTGAAGAAAGCAAGACTCCATCTATAATTAATTAGACTCATGGGATCTAGAGGAATTCAGACTTAATGATGTTTAATAATGCAGAAGACTTTAAGTACAATGCGGGCTTTTCAGTAGTCCCTGGATCACACTTGCCCTCCCTGACCCTTAGGCAAGCATCTGCTTTTTTTGTCAGAGCGCACAGGTGGCTTACGATTGAGCACACAGCTGCAGTAGAAACGCCTGCCTAGTTCAGCATCAGCTGATGTAGTTAATGGCTCCTGCTCGTCAATCTCTTTGCTTATAACTTTGTGGCCTATCCTCTGGACCCAGCTCCAAACATACCCCACTAGTCCCAGGTCTGATGTACAGTCTTTAGATACTCTTTGACACTGACAGTCTAGAATTGCCTGTCCTGTGCTAATTTAGGGTGAATATGCTTCAATTCCATGTCTTCAGGAGGTAAAGATCTTCCTGGAAACCATACATTCCTAGTCTTATTCTTGCAGGGGCTGTGGCTCTGGGTCACGGAAGTTATTTGGAGGATTAACATCAACCTGAGAAGCCTGTAGAGTAATTGGGAATTTGGTAGGCCAGAAAGCAGTTCTCAAACTCATAGCATTCCTAAAGGCTGGGGCCTTGATCTCAGCCTTTACAAAAATCTGCTTGGGGGCCTGGGGTTTTAAACTTCTGCCAGGAGCGATATTGATTAAGTGTTTTTCTGCCTCGCCCATTTGCTCTCCTTCTGCTCAGTGCTGCAGTGAAATCACGGCTCGTGCCCTGGGAACCACTAAGGCAATGAATCCAGCACTCATGACTTCAATACATTATTGAGGCGCCAGCACAGATGGACTGCCAGGGAGAAGTCATTCAAGCTAGCTCATGTATTTGATAATTAATATATATAAGAGAGGAAAAGGGACAGCAAATGCAGGGGTAGCCAAACTAAATTTTAACTGAAATGCAGTATGAAAATCATGCCATTTTTAATGTTTAAAAATTCCCTGCCCACCACCAAAAGGACATTCTTGTGTATTTGAGAAAGCCGACAGCAGCTCAGTGACAGCATCCTGGTGAATGGGTTTACTATACTTACTCCACTCTGGATCCAGTTTAAATTGCTAGTCAAGACTGCAAAGGCACTCCTATTGCTTGAACATGAGTTAAGGTTCAAGAGCTGGGCTGTGCCTTAGAAATTTCAAGATAACTTAGCATGTCTCTTGCTTTGGAGGAACACCCTCAGTTCTTCTAGGCTGGGATCAGAATGGCTTAAGAGGTGATGTCTCAGCTGAGCCCTGGAAGATTGTAGCATATGCCTATGGAGCAGGGATGACAGGTGTGTGCATAGTCTGTGGGAACAGAGAAACCACGAGAAGAGGAAGGATGAGTTGAATCACTAGCTGTGGGCTTGGAAGCCCAGCGCGACTCTTCATTACTTACAGAAGAGTGAGCTTGGGCTGGCTAACCCGAGAGCCACAGGGCTGGTGTTTGCTACATGGATGTAGCAATCCCCTCCTTCCAGTTTTGTTGTTAGTTCGAGGTTGATAAATGTGTGCTTCCTAGGATAGTAAATCGTCAGCAAATGAAAGAGATGATTATAACATCGCTACTGATCAAAACACCCTAGACACCCTCCCTGCTTTCTCTCCCTGTCATCCCAACCCTGCCATTTGAGTCCATAACCAAAGTAAGCCCAGAGAATTAAGTAGTTTTTAAATGCTCCACCAACAGTCGTTTCTCCGATAATTACTACCATTGCCACATTAATCTGTATTTGAGATGCCATCTGATGGAAGTGCTCAAAAATTTATTACTTTGCCTGTCAGACTGAAGGAATGAGAGAGAAACATTTGGATTATCAGAATTGTTGGCTTATTAGTGGAAAGGGTGTTGGTCCAACGTCAGGCATTCCAGTAAATATAAAACACTGAGAATTTTAACTCTGGGATAAGATACTCACTTCTTGCTTGGCTGTACTGTTCTGTGCTCACCCAGGGGATGATATCAACTGCGTAAATACCCACAAGCGTCTACATAGGAATGCTAAGTAATAAAATAATAGCATTTCTCTCCCTGTAAGCCAGCAGGTTGGCTGTGATGCCAAGGCTCAATCGAACAGCCCAAGTGGGAATTTTTTTTTTACACACTTCAGATTTTGGTTAACATCGGTGAACCAAATGCCTTCCTGACTTCCACAGTTTTGCTTCATCCTTTGTCAGCTTTGTTTTAAAATGAATTATGAATGGTCACATCACCCCAGAAGGTAGAAATTACCCTGTGGAGGCTTCCTTTTTAATCCTTATATGGGTGCTGTAGTATAAACAAACAACCAAAAATACAATTTCAGGTCCAAACCCCAAAAGAAGTTGTTTGTAACCTGGAACATAATGTGCTTTCTACAAAACACGTATCGCTTGATTTCCTGAGAGAGGGGGGGAGCATTCTAAAAGAAATGTGGGGATTGAGGCTGGCCCTCATCCAGGTTACCTCATGTCCCCTCTGCCTCAGCTCCCCGCTTCCCATCAGGAGGCACATTCAATTCTATCTACAGTGTGAAGGCTTAAGGAACAAAAAAATTGAACAGTTATGCAACCGTCCTTGCCTGAGCTGGAGGAGCTTCGTGTTTGCGCTCTCTCCGACATATCTCAAGCATGACTGTGTGTTAATGATTATCTTTCCAATTATATCTCAGGGTCCTAGGAACAACTACCTGACTTTTCTATGTATTACCTGTTTCTGTGGAGACATTTGTGGATTTTTTTCTCCCTTTCTGTAGACCTTTCTAAACATATACATAAAGTTTTACCTAGGGCTCAGATCTTGTATTTGTCGTCTGTGTTCCTTCAATGCCTGTGGCAGTGTTGGCAGTAAGCTGAGCTGTAGCCAGGGATATGTGTGTTTACGATGCTATGGAGCATTCCTCCAGAAAGCAGAGTTTCTTATGCACAGATTGTGCCCATAACTCACCCTCATAATCCCTACCCCATTATAGTCAGAAGAACATCCAGGAAATAAAATTGGAAGTGTAAATCTTGCCTCAAAAATGTTTTTTATATATAGATTTTGCTTTGCTCTCCTAGGTGTTATGAGTTATCCCTGCTCTAACTTCATGGTGTAGGTTCTAGATGAAATAGATTAAGAGTATCTTAGAAATGTATCTAGATTTCAAGAAGCTCTTAATGGAAGACAGACGATACCAGGGTTGCATGGAGGTCCCATAATCAAATGGGTTGCTGGTGTACTGTACTGTCCCCCACTCTCTTCATATGTGGCATGCTAGGATCACCCTGAGCCTTAAGGATTGTATTGATAACACATTGATTGCCTGGATTCTACTTGACTGTGTAACTGAGGAGCAACATTCCTCTTACCCATCTTCTCAGTCACTTCTCTTGCCAGTCCTTCCTTCTCTTGTCTCAAATACCAACGTTTCCCGGCCCTGTCTCATAGCTGTGGACACTGTACACTGGTCAGTACATGTGATGACAGTGATGACCATCACAATCATGTAGCCCTTCAAATACACAGGAGACTTCCGGGAACTTGGGCTTACTCTCTGGAGAAAAATTTCACGTCATATTTGTTTTCTTGGTTCAAGCAAAAGTCTGAAGAGCCATGCTCTTATCTGAGGGAAATTCACCAGTGGTTTTGAGAGATAAGGATAGTAAACTGATCAAACGTCATGTTCCCTAGTTCCTCAGAGGCTATTTAATAATTCTGGATGGTTTGAATTTGATTAGAGAAAGTGGAAGCCAATGGGTTTTTTTTTTTTTAAGCTGGAGAGTGACATGAACCTGGGTTAAGAAAATAGCAATCTAGAGAAAAGATGCTAAGCATGTGTGCTGTGTCTATGTTCAGTGATGTTAGGCTACCACTGGAGAGTCCAGGAGAGGAAAAAAGATACACTGTCAGTGTGATAGTAGTCATGGAAGTAGGAGGGCTGGGCAGGTTTCAGAAGCCTTGAGGTAGAGGGATAAGATGGGTAGAACCAAAGGATCAAGGGTGGAGGTGAGCAGTTCAAGTTCCATATCTCCTATTATTAGGAGCCTTAGCTTGGGTCACCCTCATAGATTCCTGGGAGTTTCCATTGTACTAGGTTTCTATCTCATCTCAGAGATGCTGCAACCCCAATTCCAGTTCTCTCTCCCTCTGTCCCCTCCACCTTTGATTCCTCTTGCTCTTCTTTCTACTTCTTCTTCAAGCCAATTCCCTCCCTCCACACCCCTCTCCCATGTCTATTCTTGTGGAAGAGTGAAGAGAAGATTAAAGGACCCAGAGAGGTCAAGAACACCACAAGACTCAACTATCGGGAGACCCTAGGGGCTCACAGAGACTGAGCTACTCTCCAGAGAGCATTCATGGGATGGAACTAGGCCCTCTTTACATCAGCTTGGTCTTCATGTGGGACCTCTAACAGCAAGAGCAGGGGCTGTCTCTGACTCTGTTGCCTGCCTTTGGACCCCTTACCCCTAATTGAGCTTCTCTGTTTAGCCTCAATAGGAGATGTGCCAAGTCCAACTGCAGTTTGATAGACCAAGGGCGTTGATGATCCATGGCAGGCCTCCCATTCTTTGAGGAGAAAATGAAGGAGATAGAGGGAGAGGATGTGAGGGGGGGGCTTGGAGGAGAGGAGGGAGGGGGGAGCTGCAAACGGGGTGTAAAGTAAATAATTAATTTAAAATATAGAGTAGAGGCGGATGAACAGAGCATCTCAAGGATAATTAATGTTCAGGATTCAGAATGAAGAAATGCTCTTGTGTTTGGGTATCCTCTGAAACAGGATGCACTTCAAGGTCAACAGGATTGAGTTTACTTTTGCTAAGAGTTTGGTATAACACACACACACACACACACACACACACACACACACACATATGTATATAAGTAAAGATACAGTCAATAGAAATATTCAGGAAGCAGACTGTCCAGCTCTGAAGGTCAGGAGAAAGGCCTGCATCAGAGCAATCAGACTGTTAAAGATGGCATGTCCACAAAATCCACTATTCCCATAGAGTATGTGTGTTTTTTCAAAGGCAAGCCAACCATTTCTTTAAAAACATTTTCCTAGTGGCTATGTCTGGTTTCCCAGGATCTCATTCTTTTTCCTCTCTTGGATTTTTTTTAATTAGATGTATTCTTTATTTACATTTCAAATGTCCCCTTTCCTGGTTCCCCCCAAAAGTCTCATAACTTATCTCCCCTCCCCTCTGTTCCCCACCTAAGGATCCATCCAATATACAGTTACAAAACCCAGACACTATTGTGGATGCCCACAAGTGCTTGCTGACTGGAGCTGGATATAGCTGTCACCTGAGAGGCCTTGCTAGTGCATGACAAATACAGAGCGGGAGATACAGTCAGCCATCCATTGGGCTGAGTACCGGGTCTCCAATGGAGGAGGTAGAGAAAGGACCCAAGGAGCTGAAGGGGTTTGCAGCCCCATAGGAGGAGCAACAATATGAGCTACCCAGTACTCCCAGAGCTCCCAGGGACTAAACCACCAACCAAAGAGTACACATGGAGTTACCCATGGCTCCAGAGGCATAGGCAGCAGAGGATGGCCTTGTTGGACATCAGAGGGAGGAGAGGCCCCTGGTCTGGGGAAGGTTCGATGCCTCAGTGTATGGGAATACAAGGATTTCATTCTTAAATTTCAATTCGTTAATTTTTTTCTCTTGTCTGAATGAAATGCTAGTTCAAAGCATGGCATCTGCATCCAGATGTTTGCAACACCCTCGTAGCTTTTCACGTGAGACACCACTGCGTTCTCAACTATACCTGATTTTCTTTATAAAGAGAAGGGCCTCTCATCTTTACAGGTTTCCAGAAATGATCCCTGCAGGCAGGGTCATCCACTTGTGGTCCTATTCATTCTCATTGTAAGATGTCGTTTATGATGCCCCTCCTCACTTAGCGTGCTCCTTTGCTGTAACTAGCTAAGTGACCTTGAGCAAGTCACCGCCCCTACTCTCCCCTCCATACTAATAATACAACCTTCTAGATTCAGTGTAGCCTTAAAACCTGTGAAGAATAAGTTTGAGCAAACTTAGGGATCAGGATAAGGGAAGGCTGTTAAAGTTTTAGCTCTTTGGAGGAATCAGATCATCTTATTAAGTTTTTCAGGATGTAATAAAGGGGACTTTATAAGATCTGTCCCTCCTCTTTCTGCATACACTAAAAGACCTAAATTGCAGCTAAAATGGAGAGATGGATGTTAGGAACATTCCCAGAAGCGATAAGCAGTGCTGGCTGCATTCTACTGGAAAATTCTATCTTTTTTTTTTTTTAAAGAAAAGAAAAAGGGGCTTATGTAAAAAATGAAGGAAAAGGAAATTGCATGTGCAGATGTGAGACGCCATCTGTGTCTCTGGATCTCTTCCACATGCCACACCTTCAGTAAAAGAAATTGTTGATTGAAAGCTCAGATTTTGCTGGCTAGCATGGGAAAAGCTTCCTGTGTGTGTTGCTTATCAGGGATTTTAAAAATAGATGGTTCCAAATGAGGGAGTTAATTTTTAGCCCCATTGTTCTGGCCTCAGTAACTCAGGAAGCATGTCATTAGTGTCCCCACGCTTCTGTCCCCATCCAAAGTGATTACCAACACGGAGAACTTACGAGGTGCCTGCAACACACTGGGCCCTCTGTGTCAGCTCAGGCTTCAGACTGTAAATAGCATTCTTTGCCTCCGGTTGCAGCTCGAGTCTCTGTAATCTCTTGGCCTGGGGCAGAGTCCTGCTTTGTGATCTTGAGGAACTCAACCATTGATGTAACCGCAAATAGGCAGCGCCATGAAGCTAGAGACACATGGCTCCATTTCATATTTCTGGTTTCTTTCTGATCTTAATGCTGTCAGTGCCCAATCTGTGCCAAAGCCCAGGCTCAGGTCTGCTGTGGTCTCTGTTGCCCAAGCCCTCACCATGACTTAAGTAGAACTATCTCCCATCTCACAATAACTCTTTACCCGGATCTTATCTCTAGTGATGGAGTAAAATATTTGTTTTAAATTTGAACCTACTTTCTCTATTTTGATGTAGAGAAATCTTAAATGTTCTGAGCATTATATCTTTACATGTATCTGTTGGGCACTTTCAAATGGTGTTTATTTATAGAATTCCAGGGAGAAACAACTGTGGGCCTCACTCTATTTAACTGTGGATGGATCTGATTCTCTAGATATCAGTAGTTCAGACTCTCTCTCTCTCTCTCTCTCTCTCTCTCTCTCTCTCTCTCTCTCTCTCTCTCTCTCTCTCTCTCTCAGCTCAAGTAGCCACTTCAGGAGCCTGAATATACTCCTAAGCACCTAATGAAGGAGGTCGAGAGCTGCGTATTTTTAGAATTAATGCATCCAATACTGACAATGTTCTTAAGTATCTTGATTCTTAAAAGTGTGGCTTAAATTGATTCTTAAATGAATTTCTTGGGTCTGGAGAGATGGCTCGGCACTTAAGAGTATGTCCTGCTCTTGCAGAGGGCTTGTTTGTTGTTTTAGTGACTGTGAGGGGCTGCTCACAACTGTAATTCTACTTTCAGAGGTTTTGATACCCTCTTCGGGCTTCTGCAGGCAACTGAACTCACATGCCCAGCACACAAACACAAACAAGACATGTGCGCTCGTGCACACACACATATTTAAAAGCTACCTTAAAATTTGTAATAAACACACATTTTAAATTAAAGAAATCTAGCTGAAGAGCTACTGACAGTTGACAGGTGAGGGACTCTTTATGGGTGTGTCCCTGATAGGCCAGCTGAACCCCAGTGGAAGGCCACACAGCCAAGTGTATATGGGCAGCACAAATTGGACTAGATATCTCCACAAAACAAAACAAAAAGAATATAAAGCTATGTGTAGGAGGCAGTTATGGGGTGAGTTGGGAAAAGGGGATTAATATGACCTCAATACAGTTTATAAAATTCGTAAGGAACTGAAAATGAAGAGGTAGGAGGAAGATAGATTAAAGATTAGGGTCTAGAAGCAAACAGGGGTCATTATAGGAAGACACAGATGGTAGCAATCTACTATCTGAGTGGTCCCAGAAGAAACCAGCTCTATCCCTAACTTAATATAGATTTTTTTAACTTGGTCTGGAATACGTAGCCTCCAGAATGATAAGGCAGCAAGTTTCTGACATCCAAGACATGCGAGGTGTGCTGCTTCAGGGTGGCATCCCTAGTAATCCAGTACAGCTGAATTTTAGAAGAGAATCCTTAACGCATTTAAAAGAAGAGATGTAGTGGTTTTCTTGTTCTCTCTATAAAACCTGGAGTAGTAATAAGAAAGTATTTGGTGCTTGTTGTATACATACCTGCAGGGGGAGCAGGGAAACTTGAGAGCATTTTTTTGAGTACATCTCAGGCAAGCAGTTTTATTCTAGGATATGACCTCAACTTCTGGAATGAGTCTTCTTACCTCTTTACTACTATTCTCAGTGATCCAACTAAGCTAATCTTAGGATTCCTTGGGATTCTCCCATTGTATGCCGAACAGAACTTGAGGGAAGGGTCTATCTCAAGTTCGACCAAACGGTGGTGTTGTGGGTTGAGTATGTCCTACGTTTCCTTTCCCCTGCCCAAGGATGCTCTAGTTGCATTAGCTAGCATCTTTAAAAGGGCAACAGAAACACACACACACACACACACACACACACACACACACACACTCAAACTCAAACGAGCAAGAGAGAGAGACAGACAGACCGAGACAGAGACAGAGACAGAGACAGAGAGAACTCTTCTGCTGGTATCTTTTCCCTGAGTGTTACTCCTCACTAAGGCTACTGTCTACATCACAGAGGTTGGACCTGTGGAGAGCAGGACGAGGGAAAATGTTGCCATAGAGAGCTTAAGCCTCCTTTTGGCACCGTTGAGATCTGCTCTTGGGAAAAAAGGGAGTATTATGTTTATGTTTTCCTGGTAAGAGTTAGGAATGACTACTTGACACTGCTTTGACAGTCTCCACACCCAGGGGCAGTCAAGCCAAATAATCATCTGTATTTGAATTAAGAAACTGTGTCATCACATGCTCCATTATGTTCATAGCAGCCTTATTTATAATAGCCAGAAGCTGGAAAGAACCCAGATGCCCCTCAAAGGAGGAATGGATACAGAAAATGTGGTATATTTACACAATGGAATACTACTCAGCAATTAGAAACAATGAATTCACAAAATTTTTAGGCAAATGGTTGGATCTGGAAAATATCATCCTAAGTGAGGTAACCCAGTCACAAAAGAATACACATGGAATGCAATCTCTGATAAGTGGATATTAATTAGCCCAGAAGCCCTGAATACCCAAGGCACAAATCGCATAACAAATGACTCCCATGAAGAAGTAAGGAGAGGGTCCTGATCCTGGAAAGGATTGATCTAGCATTGGAAGGGAATATAAGGACAGAGAGAAAGGAGGGAGGTGATTGGAGAAGGGATGAAGAGAAGAAGGTTTATGGGACATATGGGGAGGGGGGATCCGGGAAAGGGGAAATCATTTGGAATGTAAACAAAGAATATAGAAAATAAAAATATTACAAAAAAAAGGAAAAAAAAAAAGAAACTGTGTCATCATTTCCAATTTTTGACTTTGGCCAAACGTCCCCTGGATGATGCAGGTTAACTCACGCAAAGACATACTTGAGTCTGGAGAATACACGGAAGCCATTGAGGTTCAGGCTTCGAACCCAACTCAACCCCTCCCTTCACTGTGTTGACCATTTTGTCATGAGCTTATTTTCTCTTGGAATCTTTCATCCCACTCTATGAATTCCAGACAGTTTATTTTCTCTTGTGCTCCCCGCCCCAACTCACATTGCGTTTAAAAGAACTCATCAAATAACTTTTTTTTTGCATTGTATTAGCTTTGATAGGATTCTTGCTGATCTTTCATTGGGTTTAACTATAGCTTCTGGGACATTTGTTCATATTTTCATAAGAGGGGTGTCAGCCAGTTGTCACCATGCGAGGATGGGGATCAGTGTAGCAGAGTATTGAACTATGGAAATGAAGATTTTGTGTTGCTATTTATACTGAAAGACAAGGGGGAATACTTGTTCAAATATTGAAAAGACACATAATGAGTAAAAGACCTTAGTGCTTCTCTGGATTTCAAAGTTAGAATGCCAAATGGAAGGTACATGGGAGTTGGCTTTGTTTCAGTATAAGAAATTTAAAGAACCAATTTGAGCTATTAATATGTAATAGTCTTTCCATTTTCTAGTAGGTCACGGCAGGCTGGTTTCTCTGTTGCAGTAACCAGAATAAGAAAGACAAATTAGCTGTAATTCTCAGAGCTGGGGGAAGAACCACGACCCAGTGAACTAAACTACAGAGTGAAGACCTTCTGAAGCATACTGCTGATTCTCCCTTCTCTCTCCCTGGGTCATTTGAGCTCTCTCTCTCTCTCTCTCTCTCTCTCTCTCTCTCTCTCTGTGTGTGTGTGTGTGTGTGTGTGTGTGTGTGTGTTCTGAGCTCTGAGGATTGGACTTGTCCCAGGCTAAATGTATCTCCTAGGAGCCAGGAAAGCCAGCAACACTTGTACTGATTGTTCAGGGTTAAGGTAGCAAATTGGAGATTCGAGGGATCTAAAACCCAGTCAGCTCTCTCCACTGGATGCTTGCTGTGTTCTGAGGCTGCATAGGAAGCTTCAGGCTTGGGTTGAATGATTCAGCAAAGCAGAAGGTAAACCTCAGTGGGCTTCTCTGGCAGGAAACAAACCAGAGAAGCTGGCAGCAGGGAAAAAAAAGAGAAACTCAGAATGCAGACTCTCCCTTCTCTCTCCCTGGGTCATTTGATTTCTCTCTCTCTCTCTCTCTCTCTCTCTCTCTCTCTCTCTCTCTCTCTCTCTCTCTCGTGTGTGTGTGTGTGTGTGTGTGTGTGTGTGTGTGTGTGTGTTCTGAGCTCTGAGGATTGGACTTGTCAAGACTTTGGACAACTTCTGTGTGGACACATGGGTAGGGAAAGAAAACATTTCTGACACACAGAAAGAGAAAGAGGAAAGGAGAGGAAGGAAGGAGAGGAGAGGAGAAGAGGGGAGGGGAGGGGAGGTAGGAAGGGAGGAGAGAGAGAGAGAGAGAGAGAGAGAGAGAGAGAGAGAGAGAGAGAGAGAGAGAGAGAGATTACTTTTTTTTTCCTCTCAGAAGAGAAAGGAGATAAAGATGTACCAAGAGTTCAATTAAGATTCAGGGATTGTCACAGATTCTAAATAGAGAAAAACTAATGCCAGAGGTACTCTAACAATGCAGCCTAGCCCCAGTCCCACAGACTCCCTGGGAGTACTATACTGATAGGAGAATCCTACTCTGGGGGAAGATCCTGTGCTGCTTCTGTGCTCTCTCCACTGTGTACTAAAAACAGTTAGACAGACAGAAGGTAAAGCAGAGAGAATATGGCAGGTGACGCAGATGTGAAAGACAAGTGACAAGGACTTAGAGATCTGTGATGGATTAAAATGGTCAAAGTAAGAGAAAAATGGTCCGAGATGATCATCCTAAATTTAGAATCCATACAAAACAAGAAATCTGGTAGTTCTTGAAATGAGTGAGGTTGTGGTTAATGAATTGTGGTGAGGTTGAGCACAGCAGAGTATTTGCCTGGCAAACTGGAAATACCAAGATTACAGCATGGGAGGAATGAGGTGTTGTATAAAAGGCATTAGGTTAGATAAAACGTTTAAGAAGCTGTGAAAATAAAACTCCCCAAGAAGAGTCTAGAACACATGGTTTGAAGAGTTCAATACAGGAAAATTCCACTTTATCCAAAGATACCTAAATAAATAGATTCTATGCACCTAGCAAAGCAGGAAAAACACAGTGTAAACAGTCAAAAGTGTGTCCCTCCAAAGCCACAGTCCTTAGAAGATAAGGAGATCTTCATGATGGTCAGAGTAAAGGGGCTTACTTGCTTTAAAGAGCAGGAGGATTCCTGAGAATAGATTTTTCTTGGGATGGAAGATGAGGGATCAAGTATTGAATGAGTTCCCTTGAACTCAGTTAAAGTTGAGCAAGGTATGTGTACATCCGTGGTCTCAGTGCTCCTGTGACAAGATGGAAGGTGGGAATAGAAGGATCTCTGGAAGCTCATCGAGTAGCAAATAGCAAAGAAATTATCTGGTATAATGTGTCCACCTGTGCCCACACACATGAATACACACACCCATACACACCACACACATCACACACAGTTCACATACATATACTCACACATCATATATGTCCCATAACACATAAACTACATCTCTCTCTCTCTCTCTCTCTCTCTCTCTCTCTCTCTCTCTCTCTCACACACACACACACACACACACATGTCATATATAAATAGAAGTAAAGAATATTATTTTAAGAAGAATTTTAGAAGTAAAAGATCATTCCATAAAAAAACACATCTGAAATATCTTTTTAATGCAGGTCTCATGAAGACGAACTTTTCAGTCATAGGGTTGTGTGTGTAGCCCAGTAGATTAGCAATTGAACAGCTTACACAAATCTGTAGGCTCAATTTCCACTGCTGCAAGATTTTTTTTTTCATATTTAGCATTGTAGGCACTGGATATTTCTTTTTCTCAGGGGAGGGAGGGGTCATAGGCTAAGGGTTTCAGTTCACCAAAACACATCATTAAGACAATACAAAGACATTCACAGAGAGAAGACATTCTATACACATATACCTGACATGACTCATATACAGATAATATAATGAAATCCTATAAATAAAGGTCCAGGAAAAATATAATAGAAGAAGAGGCAAACAGTTCTCATAAGAAAACATCCAAATTGTCCATACATATATGAGACCCACACCCTCATTAGTTACCATAGTAACAAGAACTGTACTGCAGCGTGATAATATGACTATCTAGACCGGCTAAAATGAGGAAATGAGAGTGTTATTAAAACATTACAAAGTTCTTAAAAAAACTAATAAAGTGAGCTTAAAATGCCTTTCATTAGGTAAGGTTGTAGAGCACGTGTAATTCTTGTTATCTGGTGAGTAATATGTTGGAAAATTTCCTTTAAAAACGTGCTGGCAGCATCTTTCATACACATTCCCAACAGTTGCATCTGTAGGTGTACAGAGAGGAGAAATGTGCTTTACTTGTTAACCAGAGGACATACTAGGGTGTTTGCCACAGCCTGCTTTTCAACAGTGCAAAAACCACATTCCCACCAATGGAGCAACAGGCTGGTGAGACAGCGTGCGCACACAGCAGACTATTGAGTATTTAATCTTTAGAAATGAATGCATATCGAGTGCATGCAATAATGTGAGTGACTTTTACAGATAGAGTGTTGAGCGAAAGAGGTCAGACACAACACAGCATGCACTGAATGATCGTAGACGTGTAGAGTTGCAAAGCGGAGCTATAGATACATTTAAAATCGGGGTCATTGTTAATCTTGAAATGGTGAGGGGGATGGTGCGCCTTAATTTTACATATGGATTACATCATAGCTGTTCAGTTGATGGGTCCCCACCATGCACCATGCACCAAGCAATATATATATATATATAATTTCATTCAGATATATATCCAAATGAAGTATAAAGAGTTAAATCGAATTAACAGACTAATTTCTGTACATTTTTGAATGAAGGAATCAAATAATGAGCATAGAAAGAGTGTGTTTGGATTGAGGTGATAGGAAGTACACTAGGTGGGTTCAGCATCTTTAATTTTGAATTTCTCTGATGTCTTCAAAAATTGTATACTGCCCATGCATTTCTCTCTTTACCATATGGGTCTGAGAGCTTAACCGACTTTGCCTGCTGACAGGTTAGTTCACTTTTATTCCTGTTTAAACTTTCTTCCTCTCCTACCTGGAGGCTGCATAAATCCGATGGACTCCTTTGGATCTCCAGTTATGTTTTTATGCCCTGTGCTAAGAAATAATTTTCTTCACCCCCTTCTCCTGCCCTGTTCCCTCCCTCCATCCAGGTGGGGAGGGGAACTGGAGTGGGGATCAGGTGTGGAGAAAGGGGGGGATTAGAGGGCTGGGAGAAAGAACAGAGATTGGTGTGTGTGGGGGGCATCTCTGGTCCAAGTTGGAAACCTGGGACAGGGGAGGCTCGCGAAAGTCTATGGGGTGACCCTAGATGAGATTCCAAGCAGTGAGGGATATAGATGCTGACGTGATCACATTTTGTATCCAGACAGGCCTTCCATGAAAGGAGGGGGATACATACTATCTACAAAACCCTCCACCCCAAAATTGCCCTGCCTATAAGATACACAAGGTTAAAGATGGAATAGAGATTGAGGGGACGGCCAGTGAATAAGTAGCCCAACTTGAGACCCATCCCATGGGAGACAGACAACCCTGACACTATTAATGATAGTCTGCTATGCTTGCAGACCAGGGGCCTAGCATAACTATCTTCTGAGAGGCTCCATCCGCAGCTGATGGAAACAGATGAGACCCACAGCCAAGCATTAGCAGGAGTTCAGGGATTCTGGTGGAAGAGTCAGAGAGGTCAAAGACTCCAGAAGACCAATAGAGTCAATTAACATGGACCCTTGGAGGAGGGAGGGCTCCCAGAGACTGAACCACCAACCGAAGAGTATACATGGGCTGGACCTAGGCCCCCTGCATATATGTAGCACATGTGCAGCTTGGTCTCCATGTGGCTCCTTTAACAAGTAGAGCAGGGATTGAACCTGACTCTGTTGCCTCCCTTTGGATCTCTTTCTCCTAGCTGGGCCGCCTTGTCTGACTTCCATGGGAGACGATGCACTTAGTACTGAGATTTGATATGCCACAGTGGGTTGGTACCCATCGGGGGAAGGGGGCTTTCCTTCTCAGAATAGAAAGGGAAGGGGGATGAGGAGAGGGGTGTGGGGTGTGTGAGAGTGGGACTGGGAGAAGAGGAGGTATGGGGGACTTAGATTCAGATGTAAAGTCAATAAATATATAAAGGGGGAAAAGAAGTCATTTTCATAAGACTCCCCTGACTCCTGAGTTTATTCCTTGTGTTACAGTTTTGATTTTCTCCCCCTCTGATGATTCCTGAGGCACAATGGCAGTCACAATTCTTTCCTTGGATTCTTGGTCTTCTTCCATATTGTGCAACTCTTTCTATGCCTGCAACTGCTCCCATTTCTGTATTTACCACTTATCTGTTGACTTTAAGTCTATCTCTAAATGGGAATTCTCACTGAAGGTTTAGACTACATCTTCAGTTGTGTCCCAGACAGATAGACCTGTCAAATTCTTGCCTGATTCCCTAACTTAGCATATTCCAGGCCAAATTCTTTTCCTCACCAGAAATTTGAGCCGTTCTTAGTTTGCCTTTTATCTGGAAATAGTGTGAACTACCTACTCCATTGTGTCCTGGTTTACACCCGATTACTAGGTCTAGCCAATCTCTCTTTCACCATGTACCATATCTGGTCTTCTTTGTCTAATTGACTTCACTTCAGTTTGATATGTCCTTTATTATTTCTTGAGTAATTTGCAAAATTACCAATCTTCCAATTGTCTAGCTGGCTAATCCATTCGACGTATGGATATTAGTCCTGATTCCCCTTATCAGGTTGTCATTCCTTTGCCTGGTGACTTAGCAAACCCCTACCCTTTGGAGTCTTAGCTAATATGATTCTTTGTATATGACTAGGAACAGCCTTCACCCAACCCTTTCAGCAGAACCCATAGTCCCTCCCCTTGTATTCCTACTGCCTGGTGCACATACTTTCAGCCAAGCCTTGCACATGTTTTATTGTATGTATTTGTAAGGCTGGAAGTATGCCTTATTTTCCTTTTACTTATAATAGATAAGCATGCCCAGCTTGGACACATTAATTAATAACCAATTCATGCACAGAGTTGAGCACTTAGTCTGAATCTGTTTTCCAGTTTCCCAGGTTTGAATTGCCTGAGAGTTTGCTAGAAGTAATCACTTTTGGATCACATGTTTGATGCTCACTGGGCTGAGGCCAGTGGATTCCCTTTATTACATAAGTTAGAGGAACACTGGATTCAGTTGTTACCTTTGTTTAATTTCATACCTTTTAAGTAGTAAGCACATACATCCTTAATATACTTGACTCTGACATGAGACCTATGAAAGTGTGTTGATTAGTTGCTGGTCCTAAAATGATAGATGGAAACATCATTATGAAGAATTATATAAGGAATGAAATGAACATGGAATAATGATTTTGTAAGAGGGCAATTGCTTTTCTGCTTACTCTGGGTGCCATGGTCTATTTCTCATTGAATATTAAATGAGAAGTACTGAATAAAAACAATTACAGAGGGCTGGAGACATGGCTCAGCGGTTAAGAGCACTGACTGCTCTTTCAAAGGTCCTGGGTTCAAATCCCAGCAACCACATGGTGGCTCACAACCATCTGTAATGAGATCTGATGCCCTCTTCTGGTGCATCTGAAGACAGTTACAGTGTACTTACATATAATAAATAAATAATAAATCTTAAAAAGAAAGAAAGAAAGAAAGAGAGAGAGAAAGAAAACTGCCTTGTAGATAAAGCCATAGGTCAACCAGTTGAGTTTTTTTAAAAAAACAAAACAAAAAACAATTACAGAGGTATTCTCATTTGCAATGGTTCTAGAATATACATATACATAAAATATACAAAATCAATTTTTTCATTTCTGTTGTATATAGTTTCCTAAAAGTGATTGTCATGACTGTGTCTTAGTTGGCTTTTATTCAGTATTTATGAATGCTTATATTTATCTTGGAATAAATGAACCCTCAGATCTTACACACATATACACACACATATACACACATGCACACCCACATACACACATACATAGCATCTTCATTCAGACATGGCTAATACTCAGTGGCATACAACAACCCACATATGAAAAAAATCTCATTCTTCAAAATTAAGGAACAAAATTATTTTGAAGCTAACAAGAGGGAAAGTTCTAGTGTCCATCTTATGATCTGAGGAATTACAAGTAAACCTGGGAGAAGCTGATGAATTTGAAATAAAAGATATTTTGTATCTAAGTTAAGAGTTTCTTGACAGGTAAAGACTGGAACTATTATTCTAGTTCTTGGTATAGGTTTTAGAGAATGCTCATTTAGTATATTATATGTATATACCTACATAAATATAACAACATATGTAATACATTTATATATGATACTATATATGTATATAGATATACAATCCTACTGAGCTTTGAGAAGGTAGGTTCTTATGGATTCAGTGGGATAAAACTGATCTCTAAAAATAAGACTTCTTATAAATTCTATTATAAACTTTGAGAAATTAACCCTTACCCTTTAAACATAAATATATAAAAATAGCCTCTGTAAGCTTAATACTACAGTAGAAACTTCTATTTCAGATTTGCCTTCTACTCTTGCTGTGCGATTTTCGTCTTATCAATCACCAGCCAAAATGTCTGCTCTGTTTGTATCTATTTCCTGTGCTGGCTTTAGCTTTTTCTGCTATTACTTTGCCTTTGGGTGCCATGTTTTTGAGTGTTGAGTTTCTTTGGGCAAATTTTAATTGCAACTTAATGACTAAGGAATTATTGAAATCATATTGCACACTGCAGAAGTCTTAAATCCCACGAGGCTACAAATTGAATTTAGGATGAAAATTCCCAGGAGACAACATATTTTTCTCATAAAGGTATTTTCTAGTAAACTGACAGAATTAAAAGGTCAGATTTTCCTGTATGAGAGGGACCTTTTGCATGACATGGTAAGCCTCTGTGCCTACTGTTCCGTTTCCACCTGTGGGTTCAGGTGCAACTTTCTTACATCCCAAGACACAGAACTTCCTGTCTGTCTCCAGCCTTTGCCTGTATACACCTTAGGCTAAGCTTCAGTCTGTGTCACTCGAATGGAGATATTTTTCTTTCTATAAAATCTGCCCTTGGAGCTTCCAGTTGACTTTGTTTCCCCTTACTTGAAGTTGCAAATGGGTGTTTAAATGCTATGATATTTATTTACGTCTCGTCTACTTGGCGGCGAACTAGAGGAGATTTATAATGTTTACTATTTTAATTCTCACACAAAAGTTTGTCAAAGTGAGGAGAACAAATGACCGTGAAGTGGGAAGGAAATGAGGTTACATCTGAGTAATATTTGATGCAAGGAAAACACATTCTGTTTAGTAACTAAGGGGTTCAGAAGACCTGTAAGGCTTTTGAATATAGATTTGATATCAACCTCTACAGTATATGCAGTATTTCATATTTAGCTGAACTTATATATGTATGTGTGTATGTATACACGCATACATATTTGAGAGATGCATGGCTAGTTTAGAGAACATGATTTCTGTAAGAGTGACTGAACTCCAGTGAAAGAAGACATCACTGGAGTAGAGAAAGGATATCAGCTTGCTCATTGCTCCTGGGAAGACTGAGGGAGCACTTGGTTTTCTACAAACTCTGAAGAGTTCTGTTGATCATCAGGACTCTAAAATAAGAATAATTACCAAAGACATTTTGATGATGTTCTTTTGTAACTGCCAGCCTGCTTTCAGAAGTAATTTCTTTTGACACTTAACTTTTTCTATTCCTGTTTTTGTTTGGGTATGACAACAGTATATAAAACATAAGCCCAGATTTCACTGGTTAAAGATAAGTTGCCTCTGGTATCATTTCTATAGCATTCTACCATTCCAAGATTAGCATGTGTACTTCCTAACTGGCCATGTGTGGGTATGCTTTCTTAAGGTATCAACAACAACAGGATCTGTTCAAGTTTACTCCGGGGAGCTAAGAGTTTATTGGGCTTCATTACAGAGCACAGGTGTTAGGCTTTACTTGCAAGGGTCTGGGTGTTCTTCCTCAAGAGGTTATTCTTGAAAAGCCATTACTGTTTGGGACAAGGGTTTCCCTGTAGCTTCATGGATGGAGAGTCCCTAGTCTTCTACTAACCACATTGTCAGGTGGTAGGTGGGCAGCTGCATACTCAAGCCCCACTTCACCCCCTCTGAGGATGCTCAGAAACTCCCAACAATCACAGCTGGGCTTATCTTTTGCAAGGGAGGACAGATGAACTTTCCAAGATGGTGGTGGCTTGATTCAGAGGACAGTCACTCCAGACTCCATGTAATTCACTACATCAAACCCTTTAAGAAATACATTTCCTCTGCCTTGTGGGGATGACCTTATTGACACGTACAGAAATTAAAACGCAAACTGCTGACTAAAGGGAGCGAGTTAAAACTGCTTTGTTCTAATTAGGATTATTATAAAGAATTAGTACCAATAAAGCTTATGCATATAATTGTACACAAAAATGCTGACTAATACTTGAAGCTATGTAAATGTTATAAAAGTAAATGTAAATGTCCTTCAAGTCTTTAAAACCAATTAATTCTGAATCTTATAAATTCTTAAAAAATTCCCTAGACTCTGGTAATTTCAGTTATGTTTTACTAGTATTAAGTATGTTCTGCATGGTCTTTTTTTATGGAGTTTAAAGGGAAGAATTGACATAGAAAATTCTAACTAATGTGTTATTATGTGATGTGGCTTTGAACACAAGACAGATCCAGCGCCACAGGCTTTAGAGGACCCATTGTATTGAAACACATGAAATTCTAGTGTTGCAGATGTTGGAACACAAAAGCATAAAGGAGAGATAATTATCATACCCACAGAGGGAAGTGTTAACAGGCAAAAACAATGACCAGAAGGCAAACAACAAGGCTATTAAGTGTGAAGTCGAAAACTCACGCATATCTGATGCTCCCAGAGCAGACACAGAGGGAGCCTACCCCAGGGTTCATCCAGCTGCCGCTGTCATTTTGATGTTTTAATGTATAAGTATGCAGAGTAGAAAGATTATATTCAATATATTACCAGATCAGCTCCCTTTATAAGAGTCCAGGATTTTAGATGAAAATTTTCCTTCTAGAATTTTCCATTAAAAAAAAAATACCTGGTAGGATTCAAAAACCTTCCAGATTGTTCATGCCTAAGCAACCTTTGGATGGAATTCCTGGTGACATGGACTGTGATAACTGTTGTACTCAGCTGAGTCATACCAGTTGTATTTTATGCAAATTAGATGCCAGAATATTCTTGAAAAACTGCTGGCCAGTGGTTGACCTTTGTTGTATGCATTAGTGAAATCTCAGACACATGCACATTAGTCCCCTCGTGGGTGCCATTTTATGTATCTCTGGCAGGGGAGTCTCCTTACCCCGAATTCTCCTAGCATCTTTGTCACTTTCCTGTCTTTGTCAGCTGTAGTGATTTCAAGATGGCTTCTTTTGTAGAACCCAGAATACACTTATCCTTTTCTTTAATAACTCTGACTCTTTGAGATTCTACATTTTCAAGCCAAAGAATTTATCATATTCCACATGATTTAATCAGACTCTCAGTTCTGTCCAAGCTCAGGCTATCGTGAACTTAAATCACATAATGCAACAAATGGAAAGAAGCATTTTTTAGAGAGATTGGACGTACAATCTCACATCCATTATTACGAAGCACTCTTTACTTCACAGTGCTGCAAGTCCATCTTCAGCGTTCTAACTTTCTAACTACCTTCTGTGAAAATCTATGTTAGTGTAAGTCTTCCTGATAATGAACGTGCTACAATGTTTTTGATTACATAAATAGGAGTCACTCTTAATATTTCCAGGCAGAAGTTAACTTTGGGAAATGAGGTGCTTATGGGACACTGGAAAGTCTAAAAGACTGTGATCAGGAAAAGTTCGTTAACTCTCAGAAGATGAGAATCTAAAACTCTGCAGCTGATCTTGGTTACCTTGGCACACTGTTGGTTGTTTTCAGAATGCCTGAAGCCTGTGTGAATATTAGATACCCACCTATAAGCTTTCGTTGGAAAAAAAATGGGAGGGTTTTTTTTTTTTTTTTTTTTTGTCTTCTCTACTTTCTAATCTCTTGTTAATGCTTCCCATTGCAGAAAAACAAGCCTGAATCTTGCCAATGAGAATTTTGGAGTTCAGCTTCAAAGTAACTTACAGGAAAGTATTGTAGAGGGCTGGGGGTAATGTTGAACTGGTGAAATTACTCCAGAGTGGAGAAGTTCTATTACATCCATCTGAACACCACCCCTCCCCTTTCTGTTTAGTATTAATTTCTTGTATATGTAACACTCTTTGCAAACAGAGAGACTGGCCAAGAAGAGAACAGCGAGAAGCCAGCACTCATTCCCCCCAAAGTTTCACTGTATATTTCCAATGCTAAAGCAGGAGTTTTTCTGTTGTTGGTATGTAGTGTCACCAATTTCAACCCTTTGGAGATTTATTGCTTTGGAAAATAGCATAGCACCAATGTGTACAGAAAGGAAGATATCATCAAATCTTCAATAAGTATTTTCTTTCTTACAGGAGCTGATTTGCTATCAGTTACAAAAAAACAAATAACAGGCCTTGGCTCACATTTACTGCTTGAGTGACTTTAAATATCTTTTTTAATCTCTCCAGATTTTAACTTTCTTATCTACAAAATGAGATGAGTTGCATCCACCTATCTCAAACAACCCACATGATCAATGAGATGACGTTGTCAGGGTCAGCCACTAGTACAGTGTCCCTTCTCTTTGCATTTGTTCTCTGGTGTTCTCTCTGTGGTTTGAAAGGAGTTGAAAAGTGTGTGGTTTGATGCTTCCATTGTTATGTTTGTTCAGAACAGTTGTAAATTTCCTTGTATTTTCTAACTTGTGGCACCAATTCCCTAAAACCTTGCATGAATCTAGACATTCTCAAATGACAAATAGTGACTCTTCCTTTGTAATCTTAATTATATTTCCTCTCAAGTGCATATCTGTTAACGAAGAATTTGTTTTGTATCCTTTCTAATTAAAGGATCACCAAGCATGTACCTAAATGCAGTTCTGTAGTGGAATATGTATACAACTCTTAAGATATTATTTCTCCCACACTGGCACAGTTAGCGTAACCAAATGTGAAGGCAGGCAGGTGACAGGCATTGACTTTATGGAAAGCCCCTGTGTCTTTCGTTGAAACACTGATATTTTAAAACCAGGTTGTTAATCTGGTGTCAGGCCGTAGTAATCTTCTGGGTGCTTTTGAGAGTGAAGCTAAGGAGTTATGGAAGTAGAATCTCTCTGTATAAAACAATGGCATAGAAAAGAAAAATATCAGATGCCGAAATAGCTTTGGAGAAAGTTAAGAAAAACAAACACACATGGAAAGCAGTAGGAAAAGTAAAAGAACTTTGGTATCACATTGAAACATGAGCTTGTTGACGAGCCACCAGTGCTATATAGGAAGCGTTGGTGCAGTGATTTGTAGCTGATTTCATTGGCTTGCTTAGCAGAGCAAAGGAAGGGTGAGTACCTATCATTCAGGAGGGCTAAAGATAAAAGGCCTCTATTCAGTTCTGCTTCTTTGAGTCTTCGAGATTAATAAGCCATGTACCCTGGAGGAGACAAGGTGATAACTCTCCCAAAGCTTTCTTATTTTTCAATCTCCAGCTTCTCCTTAAACCATCAGCTTCTTAGCTGGGTTTTAATAGAATCCATAGGTTTTTTTGTTTCAGGTCAATTCAAATAGATTTTCATTGACTCAATAAAGTTCTGATGAACCTGGGAGGTTATTTCAATAGTCACTTCACAGTGCCCCCTCCTTCATTAACAGGGCTGTAGTTTATCCTGCTAGTGACAGTAAGCTAATTTATAGTGTTCTATCAAAAGATAAAAATTAATATAGATTATAACTACATTCTTTTTTATTTTTATTGAATATCACCTTCATTTACATTGCCAATGGTAAAACCTTTCCCAATATCCCCCCTCCCCTAAGACCACCAACCCCCCCTTCCTCCTTCCCCCTGTCTCCATGTATATTCCTCTCCAACCCCCCTCGGTTTCCCTTTGTTCCGGCCTCTGTTGAACCTTTACCTGACCAAGGACCATTCCTCACACTAATGCCCAACAAGGCACATTTTTGGCTGAAACCATGTGTGCCCCTTGGTTGATGGTTGAGTCCCTGGGTGTCTTGGGGGCATCTGGGTGGCCAAAATCACTGTTCTTCCCATGGGGCTGTAAACCCTTTCAGCTCCTCTGGACCATCCTCCAGCTCCACCATTGGGGACCCTATGCCCAGTCCAATAGTTGGTTGCTAGCATCTACCTCAGTATTTGTAAGGCTCTGGCAGGGCCCCTCCAGAGACAACCATGGCATGCTTCTTTTGGTATACACTTCTTGTCATCCATAGTAGTGTCAGGGTTTGTTGACTGTTTATAGGATGAATCCCCAGGTAGGGCAGTCTCTGGGTGGCCTTTACCTCAGTCTCTGCTCCATACCTTGTCTCCCTTATTGTTCCTGTGACTATTTTGTTCCCTTTCTTTTTTTTAAATATTTTTATTTTCTATATTCTTTGTTTACATTCCAAATGATTTCCCCTTTCCTGGATCCCCCCTCCCCATATGTCCCATAAACCTTCTTATCTCCATCCCTTCTCCAATCACCTCCCTCCTTTTTCTCTGTCCTTATATTCCCTTCCCATGCTAGATCAATCCTTTCCAGGATCAGGACCCTCTCCATACTTCATGGGAGTCATGTGTTATGCAATTTGTGACTTGGGTATTCAGGGCTTCTGGGCTAATTAATATCCACTTATCAGAGATTGCATTCCATGTGTATTCTTTTGTGATTGGGTTACCTCACTTAGGATGATATTTTCCAGATCAAACCATTTGCCTAAAAATTTTGTGAAAAAAATATGGAACGCTTCATGAATTTGTGTGTCATCCTTGCGCAGGGGCCATGCTAATCTTCTCTGTATCGTTCCAATTTTAGTATATGTGCTGCCGAAGCGAGCCCTATAACTACATTCTTAACACATATCCATATATATACCCAGGTAAGTGTAGCTCTCATCCCTTGTCTGAGAAGCTTTTTTTAAGCAAATGGTGTTACTACAGAGACAGAGATCTACACCTTAGCTAAAATATCCAGTGTACATTTTTGCAATTAACCAACATCTCTCAATTCTCTAAAATTTCCTAAAGCATTTTGATATTTCTTTGCTGAAGCTACTGCCATTTTTTAAGCTTTCTTTCTCACTGTTTGACATGTCATTTCATTTAGATCATCCATCAAGATTCTATATTCTTGTAAAGTGGTGATCTTCTTCATTAATCTTGTACCAGTAAGCAACGGGAGGGCAGAGGGCCTTGCTTCCCGTCATTTTGAAAAGTCCATGTTCCATTACCTTGCCAGTAGCATACTTAACTTAGATTGAATGGAGAGCACAATCATTATGACTAACGGATTAGGTTCTCAAGACTGAGTGAGCTCATTTGCATATACTGATGATGTCTATCAATCCTCCACGAGAAGGTTCCTTTTCTGAGCTGGCAGCATTAACTGAATTAAAAGACCAAAGGAGGAAGAACAAACATTTCAATCATGATGAAAATAATCCCTCACTTTGTACCATGATTTATGACTCCACAAATTCTTTGATACAACCCCAGAAGATAGGCCGGCATTTGCAGAGCTACTTAGTTTCCCACTCATGGAAACAGTAAATGGAAATGAATTGTTCTTAGCTTAGATTTCAGGGGTCCTGGTTTGTAGACACTCTAACAAAGAAAACATTGCCATACTCCATAGATGCATAGCAGCTGACCCTTGCTAAAGGGAGGGGGCAACATTTGTACTGCTTGGAAAAATATTGTGAGCATTCTTTGTGTCTGACTCAGTATGCTCCCTAAACTCATAAAAAGGATTTGCTTCCCAGAACACAGGAAATAAGTTAGGTAGCTGATAGGGTAAAGGAGGGGGAGAAGATACTCTGAAGCGTTTGGTTCTAAGGACACATGAACTAATAATTTGATTGTGCATATAGTAGTGATGGGGCCAAATACATTTCTTTTAAAACAAAAGTCTAAACACAGACTTTTCCAGGTAAAACTGACACAATAAATGTGGAAGCGAAGGTTGACCAGATGGATCAGTGGGCAAAGATGCTTGCCACATACGCCTTGCAACGTGAATCTGATTCCTGGAGATCAAATGATGGAAGTAGAGAAGCAACTCTGACCTCCACACATACCTTCCCATCATGGACACCCACGATATTAAAAGGAAAAATAATGTAGTCTCTGCACAATCCCAGAACAGCTATGTTGAGACATGTACTGTTTCATAAGACAGTGTGACTAGAAAGGTGATTAGAGAATGATTTCCTAGGGTCTTAGAAATCTGTAGTTAGAGGAATGAAATATGTTCCTGCGCTGGACACAGCAGACAAGCAACACAGTCTGGCAGGAAAAGAAGTCCCTGGGAGGTTATGGAAAGACCCTAAATAGGTTGTAGTTTCCTAGGTTGTTGGACAATATGCGGGTCTTTGGGCATTCAGTTATCTTTCTTATGAATTGTCTATCATTTGCCAGGTAGAGACTGATTCTTTTGATTGTAAGAACTGGTGGTGGGTAAAGTTGAACTCTCATACAATGTTTATATACATTCAATGATGATAAAGAGATAGAAGCAACATGAAAGGATTATTATCCAGAGACTCCCAAAGAGTAGGAGAGCCAACTAAGAAGAAACTTGGTGTGGTGGTTGTGGTAGTTCTGATCAGAACAGGGACAAAGGACCCAACAACCACAACACTTTACTGAGGACCCATTTTGAAGCAAACCAATCTTGTTACTCTAATATTCTCTGCCTTGAAGAGGAAGGAAATCTGTACTTTATGACAAGACAGATATATTTAGAGGGTGATATGCAATGTACCAGAAGCTACACACTGTACCATCTCACTTTTACGTAGAACAGTGGAAAGGTAAATGCCTAGGAACAGTCAAATGATATTGAATAGAGGTGTCTTAGACGGAAATAGAGAGATGCTGTTCAAAGAAAATTTCACTTATAGGATGGATAAATTCTGGAGACTTAATCTATGACATTGTGACTATTATTAATTATAAAGTATATATATAGTGTAATATAGAAACAGTTCTTAAATTGTCTTACCGTACTTTCACAAAAGCTTATATAAAGTTAAGTACATATAAGAAATTATGTTGGGTGGTAGATACACCTTTAGTTTGATTGTGGAAGCCATTTTACAGCTTACATGCATATCAGAACATCATGTTGTACACCTTGAATATTTGAGTTCCTATTTGGAACTAAATAAATAAACTGTTTCTTTGCTTTGGGGAGATAGCGTTTAGATAAGCTAACTTTTCTAACTAGTTATTGGAGTGAGTAGAAAAGCATCTAATCTAAGAGGAGGCAGAGCTGGAAATGCAGGGCTTAGTGACTATGACTAATTAGGGAACTTAATTAAGCTGTCAGGGGAGAATAAAGACAATCTCTCAGTCAGTTCCCACTTGCCTGCACCCAGAAAAATGAACAAACCTGTCATCTCTTGGGTCATCACACGTTTCTTGTTCCTAGTTGATACTGATGTAACCTCAAGTGCACCTTCCTAAGATGATGAAGATTCTCCAGGGGGTGATAAACTTTGCCTCTTGCTTCTTTCATCTCCACCTGTTCACATCACACCTGCCTGTCAGATCCAACATTTGGATTTTGTACTTGGACCATAATAGCATCGTACTACAGCATAAACATCACAGTCATAATTTTTGTTGTTGTTGTTAATGCTCATTCTTGTTTCACAATAGAAGAGATGTCAGCCCTGATATTTATTGGGATAGTCACAATGTAATCTGGGGTGCAGTAAGCTCTTGTAATTGGAATAAAATAACAGATGTCATATATTATGTATTACAGCGACCTCACATTTAATCCCACCACTGCTTGGTGATGTAAGCCTATAGTCAATACAGAAAACCTGAAGGCTGGAAAGAACTTGGGCAAGGTCAGGATGCCATGCAGATGAAGTGGAATGGGTATTGACTATGTGTCCATTTTCTTTTAGTCTCATTTTGCCAAGGGTTATAATTACTCGTTACTTAGCTGGGATTTACCTAACTAGTAGGCTTCTCATCCTGGGACTGGTCTTGTAGCTTGTGCATCTGTGCATCTGTGCATGCTTAGCTTTAATAGAACCTTTGCTTTGGGAAAAGCAAGGCTCCATAAACATAAAGACAAGACAACCTTGCAACATGCTAACATCAAGTAATTGCACAGTGGGAATCTGTGGCTTACCTACTCGGTCGGTCTCCATTGTTTCAAAGCAAATTTGGCAGATGAAAGCAAGGAAGAGCTCATGCTTTGAAACATTGCCTGTCAGAACTGCTCTAGGTCAAATTGTCAAAGCATCTTTTAGTGTGAGATGAATAAGCACACTTGGGTTTGTTTCATTGCCCTGTGTAACCTGGCCTGGTGGCAGGCAGTTTGTACAGAAGAAATTTGGATCTTTTGAATTCCTAGACCTCATAAATACTATCTGTACTGATGTACAAATACTCTGTTGTCCAATTGTATGAACCTTGTAAAGATGAACTATATTCTACATCATTTACTTATTTGCTAGTGTGGTTAGGTAGGGTTTTTGCCTGAAAATTGTTATGTACTGCGCTGTGAATTGAAGAGTCCTGATTCTGTGTATATTTCTGCTGCCCTTCCTTGCTTTGTAAAGCCTTTATTGTTGTTCTAAGGAATGTGATTGTTTCATGGGGTTTTTGAACATCTTTTGATGGCATTTAACCCTTAGTTACATAGATGCTTAGGAGATAGTATTCATAGATACACTTCAGGGGTGAACACTGGTTACAGGGGCTCTAAAGCTCATATAATAATCTTCCCTCAAAACTGGGATAAAAATTATAATCATAAAATTAGGAACAAGGATGGATGGTAGGCACATTCCAGTAATGTGGAAGTAAGTGCAGATTGTAGAAATCCAGCCTTCTGCACAGACTGAAGAAACAACCAAGAATA
Source organism: Apodemus sylvaticus (assembly GCF_947179515.1). Taxonomy (NCBI): domain Eukaryota; kingdom Metazoa; phylum Chordata; class Mammalia; order Rodentia; family Muridae; genus Apodemus; species Apodemus sylvaticus. Next base: position 23,595,858 of record NC_067490.1, on the reverse strand, counting down.
TTCCTTAACTAGGTCCCAGTTGGTCTTGAAGGCACTCCATTTCTTCCATTGGAAGATCCATTTTAACCGTATTTTGTGATTATCATTAAAATTTAGCTACTCAACTCTCCTGTGACAGCAGCTCCACTCATAGGAGACAGCACACATTCTTTGGCATAGAAAGGGTTTTTATTCCACAGAGGACATAGAAGCAGACTGTTGTTTTCTTTCAATACTTTACTAGTCTCCTTCTATTTTCTCAGCAATATAAATGTGTGTGTGTGTGTGTGTGTGTGTGTGTGTGCAGTAGAACACAAAAGGCAAGGGTGGTGGTACACTAATGAAAAAACATATAAATAGACGTTGAAAGTATAGATTTTTCAAAAACCAGAATCCCCTGTCAACCTATAATGGCCAACACTCAGGATGAGTCACACAATGTCAGTTTACCATGAGGGACATGGAAATTGTCTAGGCTATTCAATCTATCCCCGATTTTAAGAACCTGTGTGCTCTGTCTTTCTTCTTCTATTCTCTGTCACTCTGTGATCTCAAATTCCCATGCCTCATTTCCTAAAAAAGAACACCCATGGATTCTTACAGAGAACAAAGCCCATGGCAATACCCTGCCCGTCTTTTCTGAAGCATCATTTGCCTTGAAAATATTGAGTCAATTATGTTTTATGTTCAATTTTTACTGCCTGAGAAATTTCCTGGGACAGGCTAGTCTGCTTTCAACATGGTCTGCTTTCTAGTCTGCCTTTGCTATCTTAGTCAAAACAGTGTCTTCCTTTTTGTTTCCTTAATGGTCCACTTACAGTGGGAACTATGAATGGTTATATCATGTATCTCTGTCCTTTCACGATTTCATGTCTGTAGTTCAGCTTCTCCCCTTTAAATCTCCTCTTACAAGCTTCCTACTTTATTAGATTTATTCCAATAAATAGTATCTGTGGGAAATCATGAATGGTCCTAATATCTGTCCTGATGGTGACTTGCATGGAAGATAAAAACTAGTGCTGTATGTTATGCAGACATGTGATGGCTCCAGAAGCTATTCAAGTGCTACAGACAGGCATTAAATGGTGAATCTGAAAGCCAGACCCAGGACTTTCTGTCTGTGAGAGATGCCCCATCTTTATTTTCATTGCTTCTATTTGATGAGATTAAAAACAACACTATTCTTCTGAAACATCATTTTTTTTTGGTCAGGTCTTTGGAGATAAGTTTTAAGCTAAGGGACTCTGCACAGATGCTAAATTTAATGTTGTAGTGATGGACACGTGCCACATTCCCTATACTTTCTATAGTGCAAGAACATAATCTTCTGGGAAAACTCTGTTTTCCCAAGCAGTTGAGAACCTTCGAGCTGCTCAAATGTAGTTATGATGAATAATTCAGGTTACTTGTTGGAAATACAAGAGCTCTCCTCAAAGTTATTGAGAGTCTCAAGTAGTACTTCAGTTGAATGTGAAATGGCTAAGTGGCCCCGGATAGCATTCCTTACCCATATGCGCACTGTGACATTGTTGCTCTATCTTCAAGCCTTTGAGAATGCATTGTGTTACCATAATAAGAAGAAATGAATCATAGAAGCATTGCCCTTGTCAGTTAGGGAATCTCTAAGGTATTAGTGAAAATCAATGTAAAAAGTCACAGTTCTTAAACTCATTAGTATATTGGTCAGGCAGTTACACTGATATGGTGTAGAAGATTATTCATTGAAGAACATCTCAGATTGGCTTGGCAGATCTGTGGTATGAAATGGATGTCCCCATCTGTTACTAAGATTTGCATAATAAAGCTTACAGAAAGAGGAACTTCTGCTTTTCTTAAATTTTAACAGAGTTTTAAATATTTACATTTTTGACACAGGCTTTCTATTCTAGGCAGGACTTGAACTGTTTCTCTAGCCTGGGAATATTCTGATCTTTGTGCCTCCACGTAGAAGGCTGGGATTGTAGGTCTGTACCTCTATGACCCACTTATCTCCTTCTGGGAATCAAATCTAGTTCTGTGTGAGTGCTAGACACACAGTACAAACTGAGGTACATTTCCAGTTCATTTAAAAACCTTCATCCTATATATTCCTTTTTGGTGTCCTAGAACACATTTTATATCTTAATTTGGATACATTTACATTATGACATGTATACTTATTCAGTTATGTAATTTTATGATAACTACCAGGTATATATGAATACCAGGTATATATATTGATATTGCTCTATTTGCTGAACCACTTCATTATATGAAATGTGTAGAGTTACACAGGGGTCAAAGGTATTCATCGGTTTACTCACAAACACTGATGATTTTAAGCATCTGGAATCTAGAGAGGAACAAAATTAAGGGGTCTGGTTAGTGACTAAGGTGTATTCATGGCTTGATGTCTCTAAGGAAGGATTAAGTTCTCATTGACCATCTCAGAGACAGTCAGGGTTACATAACCCTTCTTAGCATAAAACATTGTGTCCTTTTAAATAAGCAGTCACCAGATTTTGTTTTGGCTTCAATAGATCAATATTACTGGGAGAATGAGTCAGCTTCCTCAAGTGGTTCTTTCCACAGTTTGCCCACAACCCCTCTCCATATGCACACCCCTCTGTTTTCCATTTGCTTTGCTCCTAGGAGATTAGTATTTGGTTCTTTAGAGATATCTATTGGCAGCACTACTAGGGCATTTACAACATAGAAGGGAACCCTCAAAGACAGAAGCGTCCTTTCAATTAAAACAAATGAAACATACTGCTTGTAAAACAGTTAAGGGAGAATATTCTTAGTGATAGCTTGGGTTCAAGCTCCTTCCCAGTGACATAAATCCATGCACTGAATAACAGCCAGTCTGTTAACTCTACCCTCAGATTCTCAGCCTTTGCCTTTGAACACGTTATAACGATGTTCTCCAAGCTTGCTAGATAATAATTACTGGAGACACTTCTTTAAAAATTTCAGATCTTTTGTATCTTATCCCAGATCATAAGGTTTTGATTTTTTTTTCTAGAGATCGTATTGTGAATTTGTCCAGGGTTTTCATTCTTGCCTTATCTAAATAATGCTGCCCCATCGTATCTCTCATTTGCTACTCATGTTATTACTTGCACTGTGTGAAGTTTGGCAACTTTAACATTTTAAAAGTTTGATTTCCCTAAAACAGGGCATCGAGGTTAATGTAAGGCTAATGCACAGCTCTAGCATTTTGTGTTTGTCCTGTAATAAGTTCTAACCCTGCTCTTGAGTATGAGTGTGGTGTGTGTGCGTGCATGTACATTCTATTTGCAGTGTGTGTGTGTGTGTGTGTGTGTGTATGAGAGCTCATGTGTGTTCTATTTGTATGTGTGAAAGTCAGAGGTTAACACTGTCTTCTATTGTTTGTTTGTTTCCTTTGGGGCAAGCTTTTCAGGCTAGGCTTTACAATCAGCAACCCTCAGAGATCCCTGTGCCTTTGACCTATCATTACTGGGGTGACAGGAACCTGTCGCTGGCCCAGCTTTCACATGGATGTTGGGTATCTGAAGTCAGGTCCTCATGCTTGTGCAGCAGCACGTGAGGCACGAAGCCATCTCCCCAGCCTTTCTCTCCAGTGATAATTTTCTTCCCAACTTAAACACATAGTCAGTTTAAGCAAACAACATTTAAACATAGTGTACTTGAAGTGAATGGCCTGCTGCTTTAAAGTGTGCCAAGGAATTGTATTATTGCTTTGATCGCATCATGTTAAAATGCGGGAAGCGTCCACTGAAGACCACTGTAAATATTTTGTAAACTATTAAGAGCCAAGTACAAGAAAGGATTTGCAAATTATGGATTTATTTTTTTATAGTAGTGTTGGAGAAGTGGGGAATTAGTGACTAGGCAAAGAGGTTGCTTTCTTTCAGGGCATGCTAGACACATTCTCTAGTTACTTGTTAATGACTTGAGTTGCTACAGGTGAATGGTGAACAGGGAGTTGCAGTCCGATTTCTCTTCCTCCCACACCAGGAGTAACAGAGTAGTTATAAATAACAATAAAATGCACTTAGCTATTTCCTCCATATCCAGCCTGTGTTTGTTTAAGAATGCCCCCCTCATACATTTGAATACTTGGTCTTTGGTTTGTGAAACTGTTTTGGAAGGGCTTGGGGGCGTGGCCTTATTGGAATAGATGTGTCACTAGGGGCAGACTTGTGCTTTTCCCAGTGTCTTTCTCTCAGCCTCCTACTTAGGGATCAAAATGTGAGCTCTCAGGTACTGCTCCAGGACCATATTTTCTTGCCCACTTGCAGGCTCCCTGCCACTGTGGTCATTGTCTCTAACTCCCTCCTGTAAGTCCAAGATAAACTCTTTCTACATAGAAAAAAAGGCTGCCTTGATCTTGTGTTTTATCACAGCATTAGAAAAATAAGTAAAACACAGCACCTACAGATAGAGGATGATTCTCACACCCAGAAGGCTTGTACTGCCCTGGGAAGAACAGTTTTTCTGCCCTAAGGTTTTATGTCATCCTGACTTTATCTCTTGATCCTCAGTAAGAGCTACACAATAGGTCCAAAGCAGCTGGGGATTGATGATTCCAGTCTACTGGTAAATTTTATAAAACTTCTAATCTGGCCGGCAGCAGCATCCTGAGAAATCTTGAAAAGTCTGTATGTTGAATTTAAGTATGACTCTTATTTCATAACTATTTGATTGATGAATAATGTTTAATAGTGTATTCTATCCTAAAAGCCAAATTGCTAATGTCTAGGAAAACTTGTTCTTAAAGTAGAAGACCATGAGAAGAGACAATTAACTTTGATTTTATATAACTTTGAGGTAGTTATGGAAGAGCAGCTTTTAGTTACAGGTGATAGCAAATCTATGTGTGTAGGGGGGAGACTTATCAGCTAGACTATACCTTCAAAAGTTTCTGCCACCTTGGAAAATAATACCATGATCTGGGAAACCAATACTCAATAGATGAGCCCCTGGAGAACTGTTCATATTTATACCGTATCATAGAGAACTGTTCATATTTATACCGTATCATAGAGAACTGTTCATATTCACACCACATTGACGTCACCTGGGTCAGACTGTAGTTCATATTGATGCTTACTCAATGTATCATTTACTTGCTCCTGTAGTTTCTCTGCCTCTTTCTTTCTTCCAGGTCGCTTAGTGGGGAAGCCCTTAACATAAATTGGACCCATGGAGTGAACTCCCTAGTGGAAGGACTGATGGGGTTTATGGAGATGGTTTTTGCTGGTGCCCGTGAGCCCTTGGCTACAATATTTATACTACAAGGATCTGGAGGAGAATATGTAGGCCTGAGTCATCTCTGTCATGGAACCTTGTGGTTCCTGGGACAGGAAGACTCAGCCTGTGGAGTCTAGGGAACACGACACTAAGTGCTGCCGGCTGCTTCATAGTTTTTAGACAGAGAACTCTGAATGAACATGTAGAGTTAGGCTGTGTTAGTCCGACTTGAATGTGGGAACATAAGGTTGGCAATCTCCTCAAGAATTCTAAATGTTGATGATGTGGCTGAAGTGTCTCTGGATGTATGTTGAGAAACTTAGATTTCACATGAGCTGCGTGGATAAGGGACATGACGTGCAAAGGAATATTTGTTAATTATATGAGGTTCTTAAAAACCTAAAAGTTGGTCTTATAGTGTCCCTTTCCAAGTAAAATTACTGCTTATGTCCCATGGGAGGGGAGACTGTAGAGGAGACTGAAGCAGACCCATACTTCTATCCAAGTCACTGTCAACGACTACACACTAAAGGCAGCCCCCTCCCCCTACCCTGTACCTTTCATGCCTCACCCCCCCCCCCATCCCTCCCATATGTCATCCCTGCTACTGAGCGTTACCATGGGAACTAGGTTGCCTACCCAAGGGATAAAGCTACACCTCCGGCCAAGTGTTCCCAGGCTACAGTTTGGAGCTCGACCTATCCATATTATGGAGAAAAGAATCTGGCTTAAATGTAGAAGAAGAAAAAAAAGTTGTTTCTCTTTTTATATAGACCCTACTCTTAGAACTTCATTTCAGTTTTAAAGAAATTGGAAAGGAATTATGTGGCAATCCTTGGTCTTTGAGCTTTTAAAATACCTATCAGAGAACAGATGTATTGAAATATCTTTTTGTGGCCACTGTCTATTCTTCCCCTTAGACTGTCACAGAGAAGGCATGTAGTGAATGCCTGCAAGTATCTAAGGATGGATATACCTACCTACATATTGTTTCCGTAGACAGGGACAAAGTTCACAGACCATCTAGTGCAACCTCTGCATTTTACTGAGACTGGAAATTAGAGGAATAAGTCAGCCAGCAGTGAGCTCTCACTCCTGTGAGGACAGTGTCCTCACTGAGGTTCTGGCTTCCTGGCATTGCACAAATCATTGTCTTTTTTGTTTGTTTGTTTGTTTGTTAAATTCAGCAATTTGTTTCTATAAATATTTTATCTCCCCATGTTGGGAGGTTCCCGAAAACAGAAATTGCCCAGTATCTCTTACTAACTGTTCCAATTGTTCAATAAATAAATGTTTTTAGTTGTGAGGCTGATTTGTGGGAGAGACCTCCCCCACCTCCACAAATAATGTGATTTTGTGCTGTCCCTCTGGTAAGTAAAGAACAGCCGTGGGCACTAAAGTATCCATGCAAAGCTCTGTGTGTAAATTTTAAGCCGCTCAAGTATCAGAATAGATGAGACCACTGAATAAAGGCTCGTCACCCAGCACAACCTACCTTAGTTTTAATAAGCTGGGGAGTCTAAACGGATACTTTGACTGAAGCGGCGGGTGGGTTGCTTGTGCTCTCAGCTTGAGAGGCAGTCAATAAATTCTTTCTGCTGTTACTCACAAGAGTCATTTAAATTCTGTTCAGGACAAGAGTCTGAGGAATCACGTCAGGGTTAACCTACCAAAGAGCCCGAAGAAATGGCAGAACAATGTGTCCCTGCTCAAGCTGCAGAGGGAAGGTGGTCTTACTCTTTCCCGCAGGAAGTGACAGACAAAATCTAATTGTCTGTACCAGAGTTTGCTGTTTAAGCTCCCTGCCTGTTCTGCAATAGCAACTTCTGGCCCCACTGTTTTCCCTTCTCCCATAAGCTCCAGTCATTTAGAGAAATCCAATACTCACAGCACAAATTGCATTGGCATAGCTAAGGATATATTTTTATTGCTACAAATGTAGTTGCAGGAGTAAAGTCAACCTAATATTTTAAAAAATAATGGGGGAGGGGTGGCACGGAGGAGGCTTGGGATCTGTAAAAGCTCTTGACATCTGACAGATCTCTTACTGTGCTGGCTCAATATGCAAATTAAGGGCGATGCTTCTCACTTATCTGCATTGCAGATTCTTCCAGGCATGCTCAGCATGCATTGTGCATGCAGTGCATGCAACAGAGCACAACAGCTTAGCCAAGGAAACCCAGGAATAGAAACCAGGGAGGAAATATATATTGATCCCATACCCTTAAAGTTATGTGCAACCTACGTTGCCTCCAGTGCACTGTTGAGAACAGTCTAGCTGATGAATGGCTATTGCAGCAAGCAATGAATTTATGGGTAAGTTATGAGCTATGCTTCTCTTTACTCTGTGCACATTAAAGAATCTTTAAGTGTAAAATAGCCTGTGCTAAAAATAACGCTCAGCTTACCACCCAGCAACACAAAAACTGTAAGGTATACAATGTTTGTGTAAGCGGGCTTGCATCGACACCTGCTATTTGATGTTTTTCACAGGAACTTGTACATGCCTAGCAGAGCTATCATTATACTGGACCCTCCACTCCAGTGTCCCACATGTGTGCTGCTATGAACTGTTTGTAGCCCGTGTCCCTGAGATTTGCTCTACATACTGACATTAAATCCAAAGTTTTCTATGTGACATCATTTGATTAGATCAGTCGCTGTTCCTGCCTGGAAACTCTATCACTGAGAATTCCTGTCTTTTTAAAAAACATTAATTTTCAGTTATGTGTGTGTGTGTGTGTGTGTGTGTGTGTGTATGTGTGTTATGTGCATGCTTGAGAACAGACACATAGAATCTAGAAGAGGGCATTGGATCCCCTGGTTCTAGAGTTATATTTAGTTATGATCTGCCTGAAGTGGGTGCTAGGACCTGAACCCAGGCCCTCTGGGAGAGTAGTGTGCACTCTGAACCACTGAGCCCCTACTTTGGGTCCCAGTCATCATGTTGATTGTTTGTGTAAGTTTTATTATTTATTTTCTTTTATGAGTTAATGCCAAAGCATCTCAGAGAAACAGATTCTTCAAATGATCTCGCCTAACTTTTTGTGGGATTAATTATTACTAAACCGAGTGAATTTCAGAGTAGGGGAGAAAGGTGTGCTAATGTATATATTCTGATTGTGGAAAACCATGCTGATAATTGTGTGAGGCTCATAGGTTCAATTTGTGGTTTGTAGCATACACATAACTTTTGGGTTATGGTATTTTAGATTTAATATGTTTTTCTCTGTCACTGGAGTTGAGACTTCATCATTAGATAGTTTTCTGTGCCTCCTATTACTTTATTAGGTTCAGTACGGGATCCCTGAGCATAAATGACCTCTGCTTCTTTTGTCTGTCTCTGCATTGTGTTCGGTTGGTACCATCTTCCTTCCCCAATATCTCTCTCCCTAATATTACTATTCTAATATCACTGCCTTGGCTCCTTACTATCTCAATAGGGAGACCACAAACGATGAACGCCATTTTATACTTTTAAATTAGCAGTGGTACACAATGCCTCCTTATGAATGTATTTTTAAAACAAGATATTTCACCTTCATTAAAAGAAAGTTAGAAAGCATACCCTAGTTCCACGACTAGGCATTAGCAGAAAGCAGAAAGCCAAGAAATACTTGAGAACTACACGTGGACCCTTTGTTACTATTGGGCTTATAGGATGCTACTGTTCTCAGTATTGCCAGCTGTTTCCATCTGGCCTTTCTCCTGTCTGTCACAGCTGGATCATTTTGGCATGTGGCTTGCCTTTTGGACTTGGTCCTGTGGGCTCCTTGGGAGCTGTCTTGCATTTCTTATCATATGCACTAGCATGGTCCTCAAGGGAATGAATGCTGATCTGTGAATGTGAGGATCGTTTGTATTTAGGATGTCTTCTCTCTGGGTTAGTCAATTGTTGCTTATTGGGGAGCTGTGCAGTCACTTCTTGTGATTCTCAGTTCGCAAAATTCTACATCCCATCTTTTCAGTGAACAAAAAAAAAATATGTTGATCAGCTTGCAAACAGTCTCTTGACTTCCTGCAACAGGTTTTAGTTCCCCCCAGAACATTACTAATCACTAAAGCCATGCAAAACCACACAGACTGGCTTTCAGATGTTAATGTACATAAGTGTTATTCTGTGAATGTTGTCTGCGTGGATGATGCTATTATTTTGTTTTTTGTTACACCATGAAAACAACAGGGGATAGATATGGGTGGAAAAGAGAAGGTAGTGAGAAGTTACTTATCTTCGAACCAGTTACTTTTTGTTTCAGTCCCAAATTGAGTTGGCCTGACTTATTCAAGAAACTTATTAGATAGAAAAGTTGATGCCTAATATGCCAAATTGCTGTTATTCTTAATTCCACGAGAGACCGGATACCCTACTTTTCCTGACAGTCTGGCATTTCCAGTCAGTCTCATTTCCCCCCAGTACCAGCCCACCTGATTATCCAAGATTCTCATCTTATAATTAGGATGATTAGGACCATTTTTCTAAAGGATGACATTGAAATCAATATGAGAAGATTGGTTCGAACCTTGATTTTTCACGATCCTGGCGATCTAATTAACACACATTGGCAAGCCCTTTGCTATGGGGTCGCAGTCCTAACCCTCTAAACATTTATTTTGAAGAGAATGCATTATAATGGAGAGTAGAATTAAGGAGAAAGTCACCTCTGAATGCGATGGAATAAAACATGAATCAAACAGACTAGCTTTTAGCCTGATGAGCTTAGGGTCAGAGAGCTCACAAGCATTTATCGTGTGAGCATTTGCGGAGACGTCGGCGGAAACTTGGCGAAGGCTATGTCCCTTCTGCTGTCTTGGATGAAATGAAAAGGCAGAGACACAAGAACCAAATTTCAAGTCAAGTGGGCAGAAGAGAAGTGTATCTCTAGGCATCTTTCTGGAGTCAAGACAGCTCAAGGATACCACGGTTACAACTGTTTTCACTCAGACACCAGAATGCCTTTCAAGATTTCACTTCTCCCACTTCTCTTGCCATGTGCATCTTTTTATTCCCATTCATTCATATTTGTTCTCTTGACAGCCAATGCCTTAACCCCAAACTAATAAATATCATCAAGATCTCCTTCTAAGGATACAGAAGGTCCCTGCATGGAGAGGAACAGATATTTCCTTATGTCACAGACCCAGGTCTTTAGGCATAGGCTTTCTGGATTAGCATCTTACACATCTAGAGCCCATGCTCCTCTAGAAACCCTGTGAAATATTTTAAGACAGTCTCAGGAATAGTGGATGGAAATCTGGAACTGGAGATGCTGAACACTGGGGCAGAATGAGACAGATACAGCATGTGAGCTGCCAGGGTCCTTTGTCTACACACCATCTGCCATCTTTACATATATACGCAGAAGCAAACAGTTACTCCAAGGCATGGTTTCTGCTTTCTAGTCCGTGATTCACTGAGGTGCTCAAATGAGATGATTCTTTTCAGCCCTATCTTAAGTGGCAATAATTTCTTTCATATATACACCCTATCTTTCCCTTCTTCTCAAGTTGTTAATATAAAAGGAAGATAGTACCCAGATTGCCTTTCCTTATCACCTATCTTCTCACCCAAGGAGGCCCATTAAAAGCCCCCACACGATGATGACTATCTAACACATAATTAGTGAGGGCTGGGTGTTATGCTGAATACTTTCAACATACTTATTCCTCGTACTGATTCTCACAGTTAAGAACAGCTACCTTATCCACTGTATACCTGAGGAAGCTGAGAACTCCTTGCTGGGAGAGCCTGGTTTTGAATGCCGGGACTCAGTCTGACACTCTGTCACTGTTCCCTTCTGGTTCTAATGTCTGAGTACTGGCAGGCTTGGCTCAGTCCAGTCCCAGACCCCGGCCCACCTCGTCGCACCATATTTGGATCTCTTTTGTTATGTCTCCCTTTCGTTTCTATCAACCCAGTTCTGTGTGTCTATCCAGCACCATTCACTGGATACTTCCTTTGTTGTTTGTTTTTGTTTTGCATTATTCTTGTTTTTGCTTTTGCCTTCCCTTAGTTTCACCTTGTAAACGTCTCCTTGCTACACACTTGACGCACCGGGCTGTGCTCTGAGGGTAGAGTCTCCTGGCCGGGTCTGAGTCCCTGCTTCCGTCTGTTCCAAGTGGGGAGTGGAGAGTGAAGGATGATGGGAGAAAAGCATCATTGAGCATGTCCCTTTCTATCTCGGTAGTTAAGTGTTAGCACAGAGTTTCCAAGTATTCCCGCTGAAACTACTGGTATGTCTGGAGCCTTATTATCCTGGTGGAGGTAATAGACTGTAAATTGTCGGCAATGGATGCTGATAGTGAAAGATACTGGGCCGTGGATTGAAAGACGGGCATGTTCTCTGTTGTTCAGGATTTCCTGTGTGCCCAGGAAGAGACTATAACAATGGGCACACAGTCCATTAGCCTGGAATTACCCAAAGGCAAGGTAGTTTAGATGTCCTCTGTGCCGGGAATCCCTGGTTCACTTATTCTGGCTGAAGTAAGTAAGTGATCAAAAGCTATTTTCTTGGTCCTTTTCTCATATCTACCCTCGTGGGGTGAAGCTGCAAACTCACTTTATTAGATTTGTGGAAGAGTCAGTGCCATCAGGTGAGGCCTGGATAAAGCACATGGGAAATAAAGTCAGGAAGAGTCACATACTACGGGGGGGGGGGGGGGGGTGGGGGGGGGAGAAGATGAGACGGAGTTCTGCACCAAGGCTCCTTAAGCTGATGTATAGCTCTGTATTCCTACGTGAATGCGAGCTTCAGTTCTGGGGAAAGCAGAGGCCACTATGCAGATCCTGAAATTAACTATCAGGAGAGATCAGCATAGTTGGGGTCTTAGTCAGGGTTTCTATTGTGGCCAAAAAGCTAGTTGGAGTGGAGAGGGTTTATCTGGCTTACATTTCGGACATTCTAGCCTTCCTTTGAAGGAAGCCAGGACAGGAACTCAAACGGAAGAGGAATCTGGAGGCAGGAGCTGTGGCAGAGAACATGGAGGGGTGTGTTACTGGCATGATCTTTATGACTTGCTCAGCCTGAATTCTTGTAAAACCTAGACAACCAGCACATTTAAGGGTCCGCCCACAATGGGCTGAGCCCTCTCCCCTATCAGTAATTGAGAAAATGCCCTACTGTCCTGACTACAGCCTGATCTTACTGAGGCATTTTCCCAGTAGAGGCTTCCTATTCTCCAGCGACTCTGGCTTGTGTCAAGTTGACATAAAACTAGCCAGCACAAAAAGTGTTCTAAATTTTGTTCCTTTTCTTCTCTATTTCATTTCAGGCAATGATACATCCCCATTACAGGAATTGAATGAATATAACATTTCAGCATGTGGTTAGAGGAAAGAAAGAAAAAAAAAATTCAGCCTACTCAGAAATTTCTGTGCATTTTCCCCCAGTAAATCTTTATACAGGCTGAGATTTGAGACAAGCAGATTAGAGTTGGGTTTTAGGAGGCCAAGAAGGCATCACATGCAGGAGAGGGGCTTTAACCATCACCGTAGTGTATGTCATGGGTACCATCCAGCTTCTCCTACAGAAGGGAAGGTATTTGGTGATCTGTAGTGCTCCTGAAAATTCTAGTCTCCTCCAGATCTTCAAAGGCTGATTACAAACAGTCTGGGACCAAGGAAGGTTTAACAATGTTTAAGCACTACTGTCACAAAATGGTCATCTAATACATGTTGTTACAGGGCTTTCAAAAATACGAATGCTGCACCATTGCCCAACCCAGGGCTAAGCAGACTAAAAAGCAGGACCATAGCTAGAAAAGACAATATGATGTGACTATAGGCAGTGAGCATCTTACCAAGATTTGGTGGCTCAATGCAGTGTGGATGTGGCCCAGGAAGCCAGTGAAGACCCTCCCAGACCATGTTAGTCTGACCCTCTGCTCATATCCCACACAAGCTAGCAAATCTCATCTGCATTCCTTACGCCAACCCATCTCACACAGAGAAAGCTCCCCTGACTATTTGGAGAAAACTCCGGGCTGACATGTCCTCACTCCTTGTCTCTGAGTTTCTGGCAACCCACCCATGAGTGCCCACGCAGGGGCTTAGTTTGGGATCATGTATGGACACAATCCCAGCTCCTAGCTGACACATCATCACTCCTTGCCTAAGCTCTTTAAAAGCCCCTTGTTTCAACCTGGATATGTAACTTCACTGACTTCTACCTGTGAACTCAGTGAACCCACCGGAGAGCTGCCTCCTAATAAACCCGCCTTACCTACTTTTAATCTGGTCTCATCTGGCACACATCTGTCTCACTGAGGAAGAGAAAATGCACTCAGTCTAAGCATCCCAGTTTGCTGAACAAAACGTCAGTAGATCAGGCAATTAGATAATTTTAGCAAGTCCTCAGGGAGACAGGAATGTGGCGACCTGTTGGATAGACTCATCTTTGTACCGAGTCACTACAAGAGGCAGCTGCAGACTGTCCGCTCGTATATCCTCAGTATCCTCATTGTATCCCATCCATACAAACAATAGATGCCCTGGTGGTCCACACACGGAACACAAACATAAAAACCACTACTGCATGGTGCCAAGGGCAACAGCATATAGGAGCAGCCGCATCTCCAGAAAGGGACTATAATATGTTCTGCATATTCCAATATTTGCTACATGAAGGACTATTGACCATCTTACGGATGGCCGTTTTTACTAAGTTTACTAAGGGTCCTTGCTTTTTGAAGTCTATGAATTTTGCTAAGAGCCGTGCTAGCTGGAGGACGGTGAGACTTAAAATTTATCGATCATCTAGCTGCTCTGCTTACCGGTGCATATTTAATTTTTATAGCTTTTTAGTTAAGGCCATTTGTGTTTGTTGGCACAATAAAGAAGTAAAGGCTCTGAGAAATAAACTTTTCTGAGGGTGTGAAACCGAGGCAGGGAGAAAGGCATGGAGAACTATCCGGATTAGATTCACATCTTTTTCTTTCTTTCCTTTTTTTTTTTTTCCTTAAGACCATGAACTTCCCATGATACTCTGCTGAGTCATGCTTTCTGCTGAGCAAAATAGTTGTGCTACTTCATAATCTTTGCTCCTTTCTCCTTGTAACATCCCTGTGAGCTCTTTAAAAAAAAAAATCAGCACAAGCCATTAAAAACAGAAATTGTCATGGCTTGCATAGTCATTTCCCAAAGTTAATGTTATATAAGCATGTCAACCATGAAGAAGACGGAACCTGACTCCGTGCCAGAGAGACAGCTCTCATTTTCTCATAGTGAGCGCACATGGAGATGAATTTAGTGGGGGGATTTGGGAAACTTTCCAGACAGTACCAAATTTGATGCTTCAAACATGGCATTTTATGCTGAGATTTTTACTTGGCTTTTTTAATCATTTAATTTTTTCATGCAATATATTCTGATCATGGTTTCTTGTCTCCCAACTCCTTCCAGATCCTTCCTATCTCCCTAACTCTCCAGACTCCATGACCCCTCTCTCTTTCTCTTGTTAGAAAACAAACAGGTAAGCAAACAAACAAAAACTAACAATAATAATTGAAAAAAAAAACTACAAGAAACATGCACACGCAGAGAATTCCTAAATCCATAAAAAAAAAAATCCCACTACAAACTTGTGAGCCACCATATATAAGGAAAATTCCAGCAAGACAATAAAAAATGCCCAAACAAAGCAATATAAGACAAAACGTCTACAAAACACCATTGTGTTTGGTTTGTATTGGCCATCTGCTGCTTGTGGGGTTAGCATTTAAGCACTCAATGGGCGTGCTGCTACAGCCTGTCTAACCACAGAGGGTAGGCATAGAGTAAGGGACTAGTAGGTAGGGTAGGATCTCCCTAGGAAGAAGGAACATAACATTTACTTATAAGAGACAGGAAGAGATTGAACTGGGATAGTTAAGGAGGGATGGGAGGGGGAGGGAAGGAAGAAAGGAATCAGATATGACAGTTAACTCTATTTGTTTCCTTAAAAGCAGTTTTATTAAATTTTGGCATTAGTTCCCATATCAAAAATCTAGGTCGTTTAAGTCTCTATGCTCAACATTGTCAAATGTTTTTAAAAAACCATTCCCTCTCATTAAGTTGTAACGACCATAGGTAGTATATCTGAATCAAATGGGCTCCAGTCTTCTTGTGAATGAGCTTTGCCACAAGTGTGTTGTAGCCAGGTTAGCCCCAGCAGGACAGTAGCCAAAGGCTTAAGTCCTCTGATCATAGAATTACCACTCCCTCCTCTGATAGTTTCATCAGTCAAAGAAAAGTAATATTTTTGCTTTTATAGTTGAACTCCTCTGGAGGAGGGGGCAATATAAGTTTACAACTCACACTCAGAATCTAGATATTTTTCTCAGTTTTCAAGCGAAAACTCACCCAATTTTCAAATTGTCCTTAAAACAGAATGTTGGGTGTCAGAGGTCAACTGAGGGTTATGTAAGAAAAGGACACACTGGAGCTAACTGTCTTTGAGTTGTAAAGGAAACCCTGCTTCTTCAGGATAACTTTTTCGTAGGGCATTTTTTTCTTAGTAGGTTGCCCACAAGGTCTTGGTGGCGTGCGTTGGGTACTAGAGCTGGCCACCACTGTTTCCGTGGTTCTCCATTCATTTAGCTACTGAGCATTAGGGAATAAGAGCCTACTGATCAGAGACTGTACGGAGGATGTGACTCCCTGTGCCATTTCCCCCAAGCAGCTTCCGTCTGTGACTTATTGCCAGATCTGGGGGTTGTCAGCATCCTTCCCGTATCTGAAATATAGGAAGAACCATATGCAGTAGCTGTGAATCTTGTTTCTCTGGAAAGAAAAAAAAATAACTGAACTTGCATTGCAGTAGCTATTGTCCACCCTCAAGTTGACTGTCTCCTCTCCTGCTCAAGACGATTCTGCCATCTGAGCAGCTAGGCTCTTCCACCAGTCACTGGCCAGTCTGAGAGGAGACCTAGTCACATGTCTTTATTTTATTTAGCTATTGTATGAAAAAAAGGTAGAGGAAGGAAGGAAGGAAGAAAGGAAGGAAGAAGAAAGAGAAGCACTTAAAATATACAAACCGGAATCATGAATCAGGGTTCAATGCTCTGGTCTAGTCTATTCCCCTTCGTTCTTTCCTTTCTTTAAGCAATTAAATCTTCAGCCCATGTCTTCCGGAAGCTATTGGGATTTCCCTCTTTTTCTCCCCATGCCTCTTTCCTTCCCCTAGCTTCTAACAGTAGTAAATATACCTGCACCCACATGCATGCACTCAAATATCACACATGCACACACACATACACACACACACACACACACACAGGCATGAGCCCATGCACATGCACACATACACATACACAGTTTTTAAACGAAAAGAAGTCACCACTTTTTGTTTAAGAAAGCACCCCCTCTTTTTTTTAAAAAAAAAACAAACTAAATGTAAGGGCTAGCCTAGAACTCTGTGTGGAGCAGGCTGACCCAGAGCTCTACACAGATTTACTTGCTTCTGCCTCCTGAGTGATGACATTAAAGGCATGTGCCACCTTGCCCAACCTAAGACAGCCCTCTTAATGACAGGACACGTACTTACTTACCTAGAACCATATCAAATTAATTGTCATACCCGCTATCTCAATTCTATGTCTAGAACCTTCAAGGAATCACTCCATAACTCTATTACCAAGTGCTCAGGTGATGCCAACCCCTCAGGAATGTCACCTTGTCCTCCGTGTCCTGGTCAGGTAGAGAGGACTAGTGGCACTCCCTGCCCAGTCATCAGTTCTCAAAGTAGCGTAATGAACTCAGCAAACATTCTAACCATGTTTGTTATAAGAGCGGCACTATTAAGTCCCACACCGTGCCAAAACTGTGACTGTTAAATGAAGGGAAACAATCTCTAATGATGCCCTTTAATGTTCTGAGGACACGAGTCTTCCCTGTGAACGTGACATTTTCTTGATCCTCATCCATTCCTAAGGATTCCAGTTAAGACGTTTTAATGTGAGGAAGTCCAGACAACTAGCACGGCATCATGGGATGAAAACACCATCATTAGTAACTGGGTAAATGCTGGGCCAGTCCCCTAGTTGATAATGGAAGCTGCTGCCCAAATGTCAAACATTTTGGATGTGAGGTGTCCCCACTCACCTTCGGAGATGTGACTTGGGAGCCATTATGCTGCATCTGTCTCTGGGTGACATTTGCTTTCTTTCTCCCCCACCTCCCTTAGTTTTTATGGATACGTCTGAAAAATATCAGATGTGACTTCCCCAGACAGATTGAAGTTATGCGTCTGTAATTTTAAACAATACACAACACTGATGTTCTTAAGACATGACAGCGATGATAATCATGTCGACTCAGACCCTAAGAACAGGAGTTAACTGAGATAGTAAGAAAAAAAAACACATCTTGGAAGATCAGTGAACAGTGGAGTTGTTGCTTTGCTACAAAGCTATGTTAGGTCAACCCAACATGCGTTCACTAAACAGCTCTGGCACACACAGAGACAAGGGATGGGGAAATCTGGGCTGAGTCTTCTAGGGGCTCAAAGTTCTGAAAAGATCACACAGTGTCTACTAAAGATAAAATAATGATAAATATTTTGTGTGTTCCATTTCAGAAATACTGCATAAGGAGCTAGAGATTTGGCTCAATAGCTTAGAGTAGTTACTGCTTTTGTGGAGATTCTGGGTTCAGTTCCCAGGAGTATATCACTTGGCTTCCAACTACCTGACACTCTAGGTGCGGAGCATCCAACGTCCTCTGGCCTCCAAGAGTACATGCTCATGATACACATTCTCTCTCTCTCTCTCTCTCTCTCTCTCTCTCTCTTGTCTTTCTCTGTCTCTCTGTCTCTCTCTGTCTCTCTCTCACACACACACATGAATATTCTTTAAAGAAAACACATACATAAGACAAATAGAGAAAAAGAGTTAAGCCATATTGAGGAAAAGGTCAAATATTACTTAGGACACAGACCACTCAAGTCTGTTGGCAATCTGTTCTTGAATTCTTCTGTTCAAAATAGAATACGGCAGTATGTGATTAAACCAGTATAAGTGGGAACTATGGAACTGAGCAAAAAAGTATTTCCTGAGCATGTTCTGTCACAGCAAATGGACAAAGAGGAATGAGAGCCAAACTGATTAGAAAAGATGTGCTGAGACACGCTAAGCGGATGCTTGAGTGTGAATTCCTAATGAGTTTATGGAGACTTAAGACTACCAAGAGCCACAAGGTATCTTCCTATGCTGTTGTTATAAACAGAGCAAACTACTTAGTATGTGTCAAAAGCTATCCAAATTCTCAGTGGCATTTATTGAATGCTTATTTCACACACGAGAAAGGGTGCTGGAAAATTAGTTGGCATCGGTTCTTGAATTCTTCCAGCTTTTTGCTACCACTCCCTGCCCTGTTTATTCAGGAAATACTTTCCTGACATACTTTGGAAAACAAGAACAGGGATCTAATGACTCATAAATACTATGGAAATTAAATGCCAGCTGTATCACCATCCTCAGACTCACACTTTGGGTTAAGATCTCTCAGTTTGCATTCATTCAGTCTTTCCAAAACAAAACAAAACAAAACAACCTCCCAAATAGTTGCATTCTATGTCGTGATACCTTGTAGGAAAATAGGATCTAATTTGCCCTCTGGAAACCTAGAATCTAACAAAAAGAAGAAGGTAACCTGAGTGTCTCAACGCAGGTGGTGGCATCAGAAGCAGATCAGAGAGATGACAAACCTCATATATCAGTGAATGTGAAGTAAGAGAGGACTCTGGAGAAACCCAGTATCCAAATGAGCTGCAGCTTCCCTGAAGGAACAGCAGAGATGAGCAGATGAGAAGCAGAGGAGGAGGCCTGGGCCCAGGTGTGATGGGAAATTTAGACTTTTAAACAAAAAGTCAACAAACTAGGAAATGAAAACAAGAAAGAATCTAGGGCCAAATTTCTAAGACTTGTTTCAGTAACCAATTAAGAACAAGCCTGGATGCTCACTGACTAGCTAAAGATGTCTGGACTGGTGTCTTAGTCAGGGTTTCTATTTCTGCACAAACATCATGACCAAGAAGCAAGTTGGGGAGGAAAGGGTTTATTCAGCTTACACTTCTACGCTGATGTTATTCACCAAAGGAAGTCAGGACTGGAACTCAAGCAGGTCAGGAAAGCAGGAGCTGATGCAGAGGCCATGGAGGGATGTTAAAGACTTGCTTCCCCTGGCTTGCTCAGCCTGCTCTCTTATAAAACTCAAGACTACCAGACCAAAGATGGCACCACCCATAAGGGGCCCTCCCTGCCTTGATCACTAATTGAGAAAATGCCCCACAGATGGATCTCATGGAAGCACTTCCCCAACTGAAGCTCCTTTCTCTGTGATAACTCCAGCCTGTGTCAAGTTGATACACAAAACCAGGCAGTACAGCTGGTAAAGATGAGAAGGAATGGAAGCTTGAACCAAGTCTGTGGCACATCATTGGACAGGAGCTATATCAGCAGAAAGGATGAATGGAATTACCATCCAGATTTGAAATAAGAATGGAAATGTTAAGCAAATCCCAAGTTTCTGGTTAGAACTAGCAATCGTTATGTTGTCATTGTTAGGAAACAAAGGCATTTAAATTTTCCATACATAGAGATTTAGTATGCAGCACAGGAGAGAGATTTGGAAGCATGGGTGTTGAAGAAAGCATGATGAAAGACAGAGAATGGATTGACTCACTTCAGTAAGACATAAAGGGAGAGGAAGGGTGATGGCAAAGTCATTCTTCTGCAGAGGCTGGAAGAGAAAACTGAACTCCTGAGCTGGAGTTACAGTTGTTTGGGAACTGTGGTTACTGGGACCTGAACAGCAAGTGCTCTCAACAACAGAGCTGTCTCTCCAGTGGTTTCTGAAACCATGCCTGTTTAAATTTTGTAGGTTCATATTTTCATCGATTTTCTCTTCTGATTTTATCTATGTTTACATTGCTAACAATATTATAGCATAACTTTTAAAAAATGGTTCCCTTACTGTTGGTCATTTCCAACATGTTGACAAACAGTTGTTTTTCTCCCTAGTAATCACATATCCAGTAAAGTTTTAAGAACACAAATATTAAATGTTAAAGGTCTTCTTCTTATTAATATACAGCATCACCACTTGGTGAATGAACACCTATGTTTTAGATATTATATACCTAGGTTAATCCATACCAAACAGTTGTTAAAATTCTGAACCCTGCTAGAAGTCCCTTAAGGGGAAGGGATTTCTATGAAAAGTTCTATCTGTTGTACAGTGAAATGTTTGCATCTATAAAACCTTCATTGAATAAGTAACCTGTTTTGACATTTATATTATCTGGAAATATAATTTTATAAGGCATAGTACTCAGGGTTTCTAACAGTTGTTGTACCTGATACAACCTGTAATTTTCCTCTACTTACAATTTGCAAAGTTGTAATTTTGGTTGTAATGTTAAGTGTGCTAATAGTACAGCTTATGGTTCTGTGATCATCTCAGAGTGAGCCCTTTGCTCATGTGTTATTACAGAACGCATGACAGGTTGAAACTTGGTAAAAGTAAGGGGGGCACTTATCCACTCATATAACATCCTATTAAATTTCCAGGATGTTCTGTGCTTTGGATTCCAATTCATTATATCTAAAAATTAATACCTACTGCACTTTGTGGTGATCAGACTCGTCAACTCCACATGTAGGGAGAAAGTCCCAGGGGAGTACTTATGAAGGATTGTCTAGATGAAGGTTAGCCTCTGAGAATGTCTATGAGGCAATGTCTTCATTAAATGAATTAATGTGGAAGACCCAACTCCACTGTGGGTGGAAATATTCTCAGCACAGTGGATTCTGGACTGTGTGAAACAGAGAGGGCAAGCTGAACGTGAGCATAACACAGTAATTCTGTGCTAGCTAGCCAGAGGATGATGTGATCTGGTCGACCAGTTCTCTCCAGCTTCCGCAGGTGCAACTTCCCTGCCATGGTGGACTGTAACTGAGAGTGTGAGCCAAATAAGTGCTTTCTCCCTTAAGTTGATTTTGTCACAGTATTTTGCCATAGCAACAGGACAACAACGTGTGTAATACCTTGAAATACCATTTCATATTTGCTGTAAGCTAATTGGGCTTTTCTGGATAATTTGTCCCTCTCTACTAAATCTATATGTATTGTGTCACTAAACAGTAGATAGATGCATACATTGATATTTTACACACTTACCTATAAGAACATGAAATATTAGAACACATAGAGATGCATCTAAAATCATAGTGAAATCCTGGTTATGCTAATTACTTGGCTAATGATTTTTAGTGATTGCTGTTGCAAGACAGCTTAGGAAGCAAGAACAGACATGTTTAAGTATTTGTTTTGTTATCAATGCTTACACAATAGAGCTGATATAAAAATGCTATTTGTACAAATTATAGGCTTTCCAAATTATTGGGTTTCTATTAATTTTACAGTCTATTTAAATAGTGGTGATGTCAGAATATATATTAACCCGATTTTCATAAATAAGTTGAATTTTTAGGGGTTACACACTGTCCTTGGATCCTTTCCAATTGTTGGACGCATGTTTTTGTCTTTTTTGGCAACATATATTTATCTCTAACACTGCAACTTCTTTTCCTAGGAAATTGATATGTAATCGCTTGTTTTTTTTGGATATTTTACTGGATATGTAATTACTAGGGAGAAAAAAACAACTGTTTGTCAGCATGTTGGAAATGACCATCAGTAAGGGAACCATTTTTTTAAAATTATATTATAATATAGTTAGCAATGTAAACATAGATAAAATCAGAAGAGAAAATTGACGCAAATGTGAACCTACAAAATCTAAATAGGCATGCAAACTAAAGTATTACAGCATGTTGATGTGATTATGTTTGAAACACAGTAGCTTTATAATTTAGTTTGACTTCCAGAAGGTTTTATTTTCAGATTGCTGATCAGCAGCAAAATACAAGCATATCATATATCTTAAATGTAGGCATGTTTGACCTAATCTTGGATAAGCTTTATAGATTTGTTAGTTTTCTATGAAAGCTGTGCTGGGTAGTTTTATGTCAACTTGACACAAGCTAGAAGTCATCTTTGAGGAGGGAATCTCTATTGAGGAAATGCTTTCATAAGACCAGGCTGTAGGCAAGCTTGTGGGACATTTTCTTGATCAGTGATCAATGTGGGAGGGTCCAGCCATTGTGGATGAGACCACCTCTGGGCAGGGTGGTCCAGGATTCTATAAGAAAGCAGGCTGAGCAAGCCATGATGAGCAAGCCAGTAAGCAGCGCCCCTCCATGGCCTCTGCATCAGCTCCTGCCTCCAGGTTCCTGCCCTGCTTAGAGTTCTTACTTTCACTGCTTTTGATGATGCACAGTGATGTGGAAGTGTAAGAGAAATAAACCCTTTCCTCCCCAAGTTGTTTTTGATCATAGTGTTTCATCACAGCATTAGAAACCCTAAGTCAAATGCTTATTCCGAAACATTTCATGTGAACAATGTCACTAAACATAAGTTGTCATGATTTTTTTTTTGCTACTGCCCATAGTCATACCACAGAAGCACAGCACATACAATTTCTTGTGTGGCTTCCATGAAACCGGTTCTCTTTCCTCCTATTTATGTGTTCAGATTCCTTTTAGGAGAATTTTGCTCTGTCTTCTGCTTTAAGTGTTGGAATTCGGGCAAAGCTGTCACTTGGTATCTTCAACCTGACACCCCCACCCCGGATCCCCACAGCACAAACTGATGCTTAATTGTAGTTTACCAGTGTGCAGTGAGTTGTCCTGAACTGAACTCACAATTACAGCTATCCCTGTAGTTGTTCAAGTCAGCAAACTAGGAGTTATTTCTGATTTCTTCCCCCTTATGCCACCCACACCTATTTAGTCATAAAAACGTTCTGTCAATACCCAACTCTAAAAACGGATTCTTGCTCTCCACTTAGTTTTCAACCTGATGTGGGTTGTCTTGATTTCCATGCCTCCTAGTTCATCTTCCCACATCCGGTCATGGTTCATTCAAATCTCTTTGCATGGCTCTGAGATGCAGACCTGATTAGTGTGCACCCCACACCAGACACATGTAGTTTCTCTCACACAGATGATAAAAATTTGTTTGAAGCCAATACTTAACTCCCCCAACTAAAATACATTTAATTGAGGCTATAGGCTATTCTGTGTATGTGTGTGTGTTTAATGATTTCATGTTTACCTTTGTATAGTTGTTACTTTGTAATATGTCAACGTTGCTTTTGAGGAGATAGAGAAAACGGTGTGCTTGCCACATGGTTATAAAGCAGTACTCTTTGCTAATACTCACAGATACACATATATGAATAAATATCACTTACAAATAATTGGTTAGTGTCAGTTGAGGTCTTTTTAAAAGAAAGATTCATCCTTATTTTTAGAAATGCATGTGTTTTTTGCACGTGAGCATGAGCACTCACAGAGGATATAAGCATTAGCTACCCTGAAACTGGAGTTACAGGCAATTGTGCAGCATCTGATGTGAAATTTGTGCATTGAAGCTGGATCCCTTGCAAAATAGTAAACACCCTTAAGGGCCAAACCAGATCTCTACATAGTTTTTAATTGTTAGAGACCATGTTTTGTTATGTAGCCTAGGCATACCGTAAACTTGCCTGTGCTGGGAATGACAGAGAAGAAAGTAAAATGAAGGTAAAGTCTTGACTAAGAGGAGGAAGCAGGTACAGTCCCACTCTGGAACAATTGATTCCATGCCACAGTTTGCCCTCTGCTCACTGAGAGAAGCCACAGAGTTCTAATTTTCAGAAAAAGAAAATGGAGAACAAAATTTTAAGTGAAATTCTAATGTTAGAAGTTAAGTGGTGAACGCGAGAAATGTAAATGGACAGATTCTCTGCACTGTGCAGGCTCATGTCTCAACGGGATTTCTTAAAAGCTGACTCTAAGAAAAGCTCAGGGGATAACATTATGGCTCAACTCAGTTCCAGCCCTGTGGTATGCTCTGCTCTCGCAGCTCAAGCTTGTAGCCTGACCTGATCAGAAGCGTGAATTCTGAATTCTGAATTCAGAAAGGTGAGCTGAGGGTGTGCCTCTTCATCTTCCTTGATTCCCTTCTTCTGCTGACACCTCTGGTAGGAGGTTAGGAATTACATGCCAGAAAATCCACTCAGGTGGAATTTACTGGTTTACACTCAAAAACAAGTGAAGCTTCTCTCTCCTCCTGTGTTCTTTAATATCAACCTGACATCACTTCAGGCGTCCAAATTTAAGAAACACATATTTTTTTTAAAAAAACACCCAATATTTGCAGTAGCAAAGAGACTCAAAAGTAACCCTAGCTTAATTCAAGGGGGTGATTTGTATATATGTGTATCTTTATGTATATGTGTGTGCAAATGTGGATGTGGATAGATAAATAGAATAATTTCAACACATATGTGCATGTTTGTAAACATATCTCTTATATGTGCATATGTATAAAAATAACAACTTTAACTTTTGCATATATGATGTATGTATATAAGAACATGTAAATAATATAACATATATGTGCATTAATATATGTAACCACATATAACCATGTTAACATGTGTATGCATATAAACATAATAACTTCAATGTGTGCATATGTGCATATATTTGCATTTGTAAAGAAAATAACTTTCTAACTCCAGGTTTCCTCCACGTAAACGATTCTCCACATAGTATTATTACAACTTCAAGCATGGTAATATAGCATTCATGTACTTTTTAAACTAAATGCAGCTTTGCCTTGGCGCTCACAATTTTACTTATTGAGACACTATTTAATAGATACCCTATGTTCAGGGTAATGTCTTTATGCATACGTACAAACAATTGGTTAAGGTAGTTGGACTCCCCATAAAAGAGGACATACTAACACATAACTCAATGCACATAACCGTCAAAAGGAAGGCCAGGGAGCCATCAGTATTCAGAAGACAGAGAACATCTCCTTAGTGGATTCAATTTAGGCTTTCTGGAAGTAACCGGCATCTGAACTCTAATTCTCTAGGTACAGACATAGGCAGGGGGTATTTCAGGTAGTCAGAATGTCAAGGGGAAGGGAAGAACCAAGAGACAGGTTAATCCGATCAAGAAGTTAGAAGGGAACCTGAAATTACTCTGTTTTAGTAGACCAGAGCCCATGGGAAACAATTAAGACAAGGGCAGTCTGACCCGCCAGAACCAATTTCTAATCAATATCTAATATCCGATAAAGGAGTGTTAAATTTATATTGAAGTCATTGTAGAGTGTTTTTTATTAATATATGTATGCACTTATTTAGATTTTATCTGAGTAAGGGATGGTGGTGACATGGTTGAATAGGTATGTTGGAGAAAGACTAGTTACATGGCGATCCAAAGGAATGGTCAGAAGGAAAACAATCAAACCAAGGACATCGATGAGGAATGACAGGAAAAAATAAATGTAGGCTTGGATGATAATGGTGGATGAGTTGTAAGGATTAGCATTGCACACGAGGGAAAGGTACCCAACTGGAGTTACCCAAGGATCAGAATGGAAGGGCTGGGGCACCGGAAGGAAGAGATGCAGGGTATGGAGGGGCGCTGAAGCAGAGCATCAGTCAATGCATCAGTAACCGATCATCAGCTCCATGAGGACATCTCAGCTCCATTGATGTTGCAGTCCTATCCCTGAGTGTGAGGCACAGAAGAGGCAAAGCAATTTGTTCCTGTTCAATGGCTAAGTAACTGATGCCTGGCCAGGGGCTACATACTAAATGTCTGTGTAGGTAAAGGGAACAATCCTGGTTTTCCTCAGAGTCAGCCTTACTAGTCGAAAATATACCCACCAGTGCCTGTTAGATCCTGAAATCACTGGTGTAGCTTTAGGTCTGATAAGTATCTGGTAGCTTACTTCTGTTACCGTACTGTGTTCGTATAGAATAAAAGTTACTGTGCATATTCAAGATGGATGCCTGTAGCTTGGTTTTGTGTCTCAGGTAGGGTCTTGGACAAGTCAGTTAACCTGTTAGCACCTCAATTTTCTTAGCTTCAAGATAAGCCTGTTCCAAAAGGCTGTTTAGGATTTAATACATGACAATTGGATTCTGTCAGCGTCATGTCATGCATTAGTATAGTTTTTTAATAGTCACTTCTCACAAGGGATTGATGAGCAGATGATAATTTGATATTGATCACCCTTAAAATGCCGCTGCGAGTCAGCTCTTGTGAAGCACACCTGTAGTCCCAGCATCAGGAGGCCGAGGTTTGAGAATTTGAGGTCTGTTTGCTGGAAGGCAGAGGGGGTCTCAGCCAGCCTGAGCTGCACAGCGAAGCCCTACCTAAAAACAAACAAGCAAGGAAAACTTAAAAAA
This sequence comes from Apodemus sylvaticus, assembly GCF_947179515.1. Classification (NCBI taxonomy): domain Eukaryota; kingdom Metazoa; phylum Chordata; class Mammalia; order Rodentia; family Muridae; genus Apodemus; species Apodemus sylvaticus. The sequence continues at coordinate 23,569,369 of NC_067490.1, read as the reverse complement.
GGAAAAATGGAAATAAATGAACATTGGCCGTAAAAGAATTCCATTAAGAGTTTGGTCACTGAAAATCAAAATTCAAGTGGGCGCAACCACCTTCACTTACCTTTTCACAACGTGAAGAAAAGTATTTTTAATTCAAGTAGAACTAAAACCACCTTAGTTTGAAAGCTGAAATGCTCATAATGCTAGGGAAAACTTAGGAAAGCCCTTCAAGATATAGGCATGGAAAGGAAATTTGTGAACAGGATCTGACGATACCGGAAGCAGTTCTTGGGATCAGGCAAGGTGGATTAATGGGTAGAGCTATCATTGCACAACCTTGACCGACTGAGTTCACCCCCAGGGACCCATGGCATGATTGCACGAACCTGCATGCAATACAGTGGCAGCGTTTCTTCCGTCGGGGAGTTGCTATCTAGAATATACAAAAACGGTTACGATCGAATACTACCAATGAATAGATAGGCTAATGAAACAGCAATTCTCAACATTAAAAAAGAGAAATTAACAAAGTAGCTTAAAAAGTATTCGCTAGCTTTAGTTACTGGGGAAAATACGAAGTAAAACCATTTTGAGAGTCTGTCTTGTCCCCGTCGGAATAGCTAAGATGGTGGAAATGAATGGCAGCAAACAGTAGCAAGGGTGTGGACTCAGAAGGTCTTTCTTTGCTAGTAGAGGGAGTGTAAACTAGTATAGCCAAATGAAAATCACCATAGGGATGTCTCAATAAACTAAATATGAAGCTACCATACAAACCAGCTATCCCCTTCCTGGGTATATTCCCAAAGGACTCTGTATGCTACTGTAGGGATAGGGACACTTGAAGATCTATTTTTACTGCTTCATCATTCACAATAGCAGGCATCTGGCCGTCTGTCGACAGCCTAAATGGCTATCAACAGACGGACGGATAATGAAAAATGATGTATATAAACACAATAGGGTTTTACTCAGTTGTAAAGAAAAACATGAATTATTGGCAGGGGAAAAAGAAAAAGGATGGATCTGGAAAGTATTAGGTTGCGGCGGTTAATATTATCCTCTTGACAGAATCTAGAATTAGGCAGGAGACAAGCCTGTGGACATGCCTGTGAAGAATCATCTGGATTAGGTTAACTGAGATGGGTCCACCTCAGGTGTGTGCAGCCCCAGACCATGCGCTGGGGTGCGTGAAACGAAGAGAGTGGACTGAACACGAGCGTTCATCTCCCTCCTCCTTCTTACCGTAGACATCACGTGACCAGCTGCTTCACTTGCTATGGTGACTTCATTGGCATGATGGACCGTCATGCTATGAAACTACATAGGAGACCATGGGAGGGGAAGAAGAGGCGCCCAGGAAGTAAGGGGTGATAGGGCAAGAAGGCTGGCAGGAGAGTGGAACAGAGCTAGGGAAGTGCTGGGGGGAGGGTATGAGGGAGCACAATGGCATGGAGAAAGGTAGTAAGAGAAAAAGAACGAATGCAAATCTAGCCTGAAGATGCATAATTCTATGCTAATTGGAATAGGTTTAAAAAGGTTTGTACTTCATAAAGGTGAGAAAACCCACAGTCCTACTGCCTGATGCCTTTGACCCCTGGGATATACCTTCAAATAAAATACTTTGAACCCCATCAGAATAAAAGCCCTATGCAAATAGGACTTGGTTTCAAAAGTAGCTAAAATGTCAGGAGGACTCTAGGCATACATCTGTAAAAAGAAATGTTCTCTAAAATTCAAAACAGGCTTTCTCTTTCTTTTTTATCAAAACCCTCAATAAAAATGTGAGTTTATGGACCTCTGGGGGAAACAACCACAGCTTTTGTTGCTTTATTTACAGATGGAAATGCTGTAGAATAATCCACTTAGAAAAAAGAGGTCCTTTTGCTCCCAGGAATTTCAAAGCCAGTCACTCTGAATCATTTAGAATTCTGCTGCAGGCTAAAAATTAAATTGAAAATGTCATTCTTTAATGCCAAAGTCTTAGTTGTTGTAATAAACAGCTGAAAAGCTAATATGTTAGTGTGCTCTGTTTTGTGTGCTCTGGCGGGTAAGCTAATTGAACTGAAAATTATTTTAAAAAGTAAAAAAGAAAAAAAAAGAAAAATAAAAAGAAAAGGAACAGTCTCTTTTGCTGTTTTTTTGTTTTTGTTTTTGTTGTTGTTTTTTAAACATCCAAGACTTTTAATTCATGGCTTCTGTTATGTACTATATGATATAATGAAATTAGAGGTCTTAAACATGATGATATACAATTTGGACAATATTCTATTCATTGCCTTTTAATTTTAATATGTTAAATTATAAGTTTAAATATTAATAGCCCATCTTTGGTGCTTAAGAGCTCACAATCTATAAGGTATAAAGAAAGGTAAACCTCTACATATTTTTCATCATATGCTCTCTTAACTACAACAAAGGACCCACAAATTAGATACATCCCTCTTCTCCATGTTTGAAATTTCCTGAACAAGTCTATCGCATATGACTTTATTAAATGTTGACGTGAGCTTTGAAGAAAGTAGAAACCTTTTCTCCTTTGTATTTAAGAATAGTTTGAGAATAGTTTCTAGGAGACAAGTGTCTTGATGTTGGTCATTTATATTATTCATAAAATAATAAATAAAACAACCAAAATAGCAATGTAGTACAGGGTTATCACCAGCAGTTTTAGGATTCAAGTGATGGGATTTAAACCTTGGCTGGTGGCCACTTCCTGGCTGTGTGGGCTTGGTCAAACAGTGTATCCTTAGTGGGCAACAGTTTCTTCTTTGTATAGAATGGAGACAAACTTCAAAATGTTGAGACTTGCATTTTTGTGGAGCACTTAGGCAGGGCATGTATTCCTCTCAAGAAACTCACACAACCCACAGGTTTTATTACAACTTGGAATCATAAAATTTCCTGGTTATTTAGCAATTGCACTGTCAGTTAACAATGGCACTGAGATGCCATTGTGACACGGAGATGACAATAAATAAGCAGAAAAGTGACCTTGTCCTGTGATTCTGTGATCCTGTAACATTGTAGTAGAATTGTCAGAATAGTGGTTTAGGTACCTGCCTTAGATCCCTCTCTCCCTCTCTCCCTCCCTCCCTCCTCTCTCCCTCCCTTTCTCCCTCCTCTCTCCCTCCCTCCCTCCTCTCTCCCTCCCTTTCTCCCTCCACTTATCCCTCTCCTTCTTCCTTCCCTTCCAAAATGTTGCAGGAACTCTTTAATTTTTACTTTTAAAGCTCAACTGTAGTCCATTCAGGGATTTCCCTTCTTCTAATGTAATTACTTGTGACAGGTAGATCAGAAGGACCCCCAAAACATCCGACTTATTTCCATAGCTTGCTTCCATTTTCTCTTGGAAGGCCTGAATTGTTTTCTAAGCAGCTTCTACGTATTCAGGGAAGATACACTTTCACAAGTACAAGTACCTTGTACTATTACCTCTGACTTATTTCTTGTGCTGGCAAATCGTGTCTCATTGTGTACGCCACTTTAAACAACCCCATCTCGGCATGGGAGTGTCTGCATAATTTCCCAGGCTCCCCGCTCCCCAGATGCCACGGTATTTCCTAGAATTTCTTTTAAAGGTTGACTAATAGATCTCAACTGGTGGCTGAGTTGAGAAATGTTTCTGAAAAAGAAGCTACACAAGCTATGAGGGACACACACACATACACACACACATATCTCTATATCTCTCTATCTCTCTATCTCTATCTCTATCTCTATCTCTATCTCTATATCTATCTATCTATCTATCTATTTATATATATATAGTTTTCAGTTTCCTTGTCAATCAATATCGTTGCCTGGGAGACCAAGTTAAACTTCTCTGCCTGTAACAGGATGTTTAAGCGACAAAACAACAGCGCGACAAGAGCAAACATAACAGAAGAAATGAGATTAAATAGGTTGGCTGGGGACGTAGCTCGGCTGGCAGAGTGCTTGACAAGCATCTATGAAGTTAAAGGTAGATGCCAGCACCGCGTAAAATCAGGCACAGCACTCCGGAGGTGGAGACAGCAGGACCAGAAACTCAAGGGCATCATGACACCCTCATTCAAAAAAAAATTAGAAAATTATATAGTGAGAGGGAAACTCTGGTGAGAAAACTTGTTTCCATTAGAAGTTTTCTGATACGATGTAGATGGAGAGCTGTTAAGTCCTACCAGTGGGAGAGCTCAGCACTTGAACCTTGGACAGCGCCCTCTGAACTTCCGCTTCTTCTTCGGTGAAATGCAGGTGGGGACTTGATTCTGTGAACTGTACAAACGTGAAGGGGCCTCACCTTTACGGCAGATATTTGTTTCAGCCCATTTTCAGAAAGAAAAGGCAAATGATCAGTGTGAATTTTAAGGCTTGAAAGAAAACCATGTAGTCTTTGCACATGACCCTAATGGATATATTCTAGTTCCTGGACAAACAGAAGGACCTATGGATGCTTCTATGAAAATATCCCCGAAGAAAGCAAACTCACTCTTATTCACAGAAGTATCTGCCTCTGGTATTTCCTAAGCGAGTCATTAAAATAACCCGGGGAACTGATGGATTTCACATGAATGTCATTTGAATGTCAGATAGGACCTTTTCAGTAACTTCCACAGGAAGACTCAGAAGACACAGATGATTCATCCATCAAGCTTCCTCCCTCCTCCCCCTTCATCGCCTCCTCTCCCTTCTGGGGCTCCTCTCTGAGGCTCTTCTCTCTTTTCTATGTCGTTCTTTTTCTCCCCTTCCTTTGTTTTCTTGCCACCTGTCCTTCATCCTGTTTCGTCTCACCTTGTTCAAATGACACTTCCGTCAGCAGATTTCTAGGAGCAACCTGAGGTTTATAAAAGAAGAGGAAGGCTGCATCTGTGCTCTAGGGAAGTTTCCTGTTCTGCCGAGTCGAGTCCTTGAAACCGTGTGAGGTTTAGATAAGAGATGATGCTTAGTCATCATTTGTTTCCTTACAACCCAGGATTAACTGTATCCTGCGCTGAGTAACACAGAAGGCAAGAGCCTCTTCCAAAGAGTTTCTATTTTATAGGGTTCCGACATTGACCTCCTTTCTGAGTAAAGGAGGGGGCTTAAAAAAATACCAAGCTGTATAGATTTTATATCACTAGACTCTTCATTAAAACTCAAGGGAAGTCCCATTTTTCATGGGATCTCTCCTTATAGGTCTGACAACTTTTTGAACACCTATGAATTCAACAGAGCAGGTTTTGAAGGAAAATTAATGCCGGGGTTTAACATACAGTTTCTTTATTGTTGATCAATGGGAAAGAAACTTTATGGTATTGGTTTCCTTACAAGTAGGAAACTCGTTTCCATGATAAATGCAGATTCAGAAGGCTGCTCTTCTTGAGGGGTAATTTTGACTGATGTTTTAGTTAGCGAGTGAGTGACCTTCCACTAAAATTCCTTGTATGACACAATACTATCTCTTGCTCTCCTGACTGGTGGTGTTCTTTCAAGATTCATGTTTTAAATGTTTGAAAATGAGATTCATTGGATTTGCTGGTAGTATGTATACTTAGGAAAATTTATAAATAGTAATTAATTTATCTTCATAAAAATCTTAGATCTGGATTGCCAAGATAGTCATTTGTATTTGGGTGAAAATAAGGAATATCCATTAACAGGCATTACAACTTGCCTGGATTTTCAAAATGTAGGGAAGATCAATAGCTTGTGGGTGTTCTAGAATCCAGGACCTCCTAGAATTGAAGTTTTTGTTGTATGTTTAAAAAATTACTATTTTGATGGAGGCTATTAAAGACCAAAATTAGAAACCGAACAAGTCTTAGTCATATGACAAACAAGTAGAGATAGAATATCGTTCTGATAAAACATGAATTTAGTATCTCCTGGGAGGACTGTTTGTTTTGTAGTATCAGTCTTCGTTTCCTAAGAATTTCCCCTCTCAAGGAATACTTACTGAAAAATACATGTTAGGAGGCTAAAGGTTTAATATGACATTGCTTTATGAAACATTTTGGGGGTTAGGAAAGGATTTTTGTTGTTTTTTATTGGTTGTTTTAAAAGTTAATGATCCTAAGATCCACTTATAAGTTAATCAAACACTCTTCAAACATGAACATACTAAATGCGGCCACAGAATGAATTTTGCTCTAGAAGATGCTATGATGACCTTTCAGGCTCCCCTCAGGGTGCCGTCTATGAATGAACCTACTTTTGTTCCCTGCTACCTTCCATGCAAATAAACGGGGGATACAAATATAACTTGTGATACTACTTTGCATTACAATACTATGAAACCCTCCTGCTTATTAATAGTGGCTATGAATAACTTTTAAGTAAAAACATTTAAACCAACATTCACGGCATCTAAAAGAATGCAAGGTAGTCTCTGGAGACCCTTCCACCTACATAGCTACCTACTGAGCATCAGGAAAGCTCAACCAAACAATCTTTTGGAAGGTATTTGCTTTGCTAGTTATAATCCATTTGAATATGTGGATTATCTTGTTATTCTTTTTTTTAATTGGGAAAACCATTTTATAGCAAGATAACTCATGACTTTGAAGAATACATTAATGTAATCTTGGGGTAGGTTGAACAATGGCTCCCAAAGATGTTAGCTTGGTCAACTTGGCACAGCCTGAATCACCTGGGAGGAGAGTCTCAGTGAGGGATTGTCTTTATTGGGTTGAGTTGTGTGCATGTCAGCGAGGGGTTGTCTGAATTAAGCTAATTTAGGGAAAGCATGGTCAACATGATGATGCCCTTCCCTATACAGAGAGTTCTGGATTGAGTAGAGAAAAGGCACAGAGCTCAAGCATGCAAGTGTGCATGCACACACACAAACTCTCTATAACACACACACACACCTCTCTGTGTGTCACATACACATACACATATGCACACACACTCTCTCTGTAACACACACACCTCTCTCTCTCTGTCACACACACATACATACACTATCACACACACACACACAAACTCTCTCTGTAACACACACACCTCTCTCTCTGTCACACACACATATACACACATACTCTGTCTCTCACACACACACATACACACACACTCTCTCTATAACACACACACACCTCTCTCTGTGTCACACACACATACACACACATACTCTGTCTCTCTCACTCTCTCACACACACACATACTCTCTCTCTCTCTGTAACACACACATACACCTCTCTCTCTGTCACACACACACACACACATACACACTCTCCCTCACACACACATACACTGTCTCTCTCTCTCTCTCTCTCTCTCTCACACACACACACACACACACACACTCTGTCTCTCTCTCACACACACCTTTCTCTGTGTCACACACACATACACACACACACACACTCTCTCTCTCTCTCTCTCTCTCTCTCTCTCTCTCTCTCTCTCTTTCTCTCTCTTCTCTCTTCTCTTGATTGTGGATGTGCTATGGCTAGCTATTACAAGTTTCCTGCCTTCACCTCCCCACAGTGATGACCTATAGCCTGTAAGCTGTAAGCTGAATTAAACTCCCTTTGTCCCAGATTGCTGTTTTGTCAGAATATTTATAACAGCAACAGAACTAAAGAGCTGCTTGTACTCTAATCACTAGGATTTTTAAGTGATTCTTTACTTGGCACAAGAGATAAGGATCCTGAGGTAGTCAGATTCTATTATTACAACATTTTAAACTTTGTGTGTTGGCGGCATATGCTTTCCTTGCATATGTGTGTGAATATGTGTGTATGTATATATGTGTGTATATGTAGTGTATATGTGTATATGTGAGTGAATATGTGTGTATGTGTGTGTTTATGTGTATGTGTGTGTATGCATGTGTATGTGTGTGTATACGTGTTTGTATATGATGTGTGTAATATGTGTGTGTATGTGTGTATATGTATGTGTATGTGTGTGTATATGTATGTGTATGTGTGTATATGTGTGTATATGTGTGTATGTTGTATATGTGTGTTTATGTATATGTGTGCATGTGTGTGTATGTATATATGTGTGTATGAGTGTGTGCGTGGAGGCCAGAGGTTGTCATTGGATATCTTTCCATATTGGTTCTCTTAGTTTTTGAGATAGAATCCCTCCTGAACTTGGAACTAGACTAGTTGGCTAGCAAGTTCCCAGGATTCTCCTGTCTCTGCCCTGCCCCAATCACTGGGGATATAGACACACATTAATATGCTAGATTTTTCCATAGATGTTGAGGTCCCCAACACATGTCTTCATGCTTGTTCAGTAAGCTCTTTATCCACTGAGTCATTTCTCCAGCACTAACACTTCAGATTTCTATAGTGAAGACGTATCTAAACTTTTAGCTGTTTACTATTCTCCCAGGAATTCTGTAACAGCCTCATTGGCACACTCTTACTCCATCGGCCCTTCATTTTCTCTTCATGTCATGACTTACTCTCATCTCTTTTACTGAAGCTCTTCTTTGTAATTGAGTAGCAAGGACACCATTCCCAAGGAATACCTCCTTCCTGATAGGTACATGGTCATCAAAAACAATCTGTTCATTCGAGTTTTCGAAACATGCCATTAAGTTCCAGGTTAGTGAATATTTTATTCTGAGCTTTGAATTTCATCTTAAGCTCAAGGAAAAGACTATCTTGAAACCATTGCTGCTTCTCAGGGCATCCAATATAGTGGGTAAAACATAGAGAAATTAGGGGTCAGAAACTAAAGGCATCTACTGCCAAGCCTGAGGATCTGAGTTCAGTCCCCAGGACCCACATGGTAGAAGGTGAGAACTGACCATTGTGGCCTTTTCTCTGACCTTTTGTGTGCATGCACATACAAACGGAGAAATGATATTTTCAACCCTGGTCTACAGAATGAATTCTAGGACGCCCAGAGCTCCACAGAGAAACCTTGTCCCCACCCCCCCCAAAAAAACAAGAAAAAATATCAAATAAATAAATAAATAAATAAATAAAAATAACAAAAATTAAAGCATTATAACATTGACTAAATATTTGGTAAATTCACTGAATCCACTTAATGTTAGGTGCTTTTGATTTAGGGGGAAATATTACTTGGCCCTGTGAAAACAAAGACACTGACCCTACATCCTAATAGTTGGGATGTAGCAACAGTCTCTGCACCCACTTATTCATAAGGGAACTATAATAACATAGGAGAAACTTAGTGTTAGGAATAGTTATGAATAAAGAAATCCTCTGTGTTCTGAATACATTCAAACACATGAGCTTTTGCCTCCCACTGGCCTATAGTCCTGTTTGTCTTCCTTGCTGGGATGTTTTACGGTGGAGTCATTAGACTACTAGTCTCTAAAGTCCCAAAGACCTGTCTATTCAATGCTCTCAGCAGTTTGTTCTACTGTCCGCTGATTTGAGAGTGACCTGCAGGAGCAGGCGACCTTGCCAGACCCCAAAGAACTGTGCTTGTTGGTGTAAAACAGCGATACCAGTATTAGCATAATTATGTTATTAAGTGCATCAAAGGTAAAGTATTTAAAGCAAATTAAACAAGCGATGTTCATATTTCATAAACTCCATTTAATCTCATGCTTGGTTGTTTTTATGATGGAGCTATAGTGAGAGAGAAAACACGACCTGAGTGGAAGAGTAGCCGTTTCTCTCCTACACTGATGCTTAGAGTTTAGACTTAAAGAGAGTTAAGGACATCCAATGTCAAAAAGGACGAATGGGGGGGGGGGGAGATGACTGAGGGAAATGAGGGATTAGCCGGAATGATTTTTAGGACTATCTGAAGTGGGTAGTGATATTATTGCAGGCAAGGGCACAGAGAATCCTGGGTTTGAGCCCCAGCCACAACAGAAGACGAGTCTCTGTATGACCTGGGACAGATTACTTAACTACTTTGTATTCCATATTTATAAACTCGAGATAATTAAATATCTTATAAAGTTCCCGTGAAGATCAACTTAGAGAAGAGATAGACTATTTCTTAAGTGTAAAGCAATCTGTATTTATAGGTCAGTGTTGGGGGTGTAGCCTAGAACCTTTACCATTTTACTCTATTTGAACATACTTTTATTCATTTACTCAGGAAATATTTAGCGACTGCAGGCAGTATGTATTATGCATGTACAGAGAATGAAGCGGACCTCAGTCCTCTTTTGAGGATACTTAGGATCAAATGCAGGCCACTAATGGATAGGCAAATAGTGAGATGACAGCTCTTTCTAGATAGTCTAAATTTATCCCACTCGCCAGGTGAGCTAACATTTCATATTCTGTTTGCAAAATGCACTGATGGACATCTCTTGTATATTGAATTTGCCTTGCTCATTAGAATATATAATAGTCATGCACGCCAGTGAGCAAATTCTATGGTCTTTTTAAAGTGCTTTGCATAAATGTGGCCTTTCCTTTGTATAGTGAGACCCTAAAGATGGACACCATTCTCATTTTGCATATGAAGGAAAAGAGGCGTAGACAAGTTAATACAAGAAATGTGTAAAGTTGAAATAGCTAATCCATGGTAGGCTTGGGACTTCTACCCAGGCAAATGGGCATTGTAGTCTATGCCACAAGATCTGTCATCTATCTCTTCTCTCAACATTGGCCTGAGTGTTTATCCAAGTGTTAGTTTTACCAAAACGTATTAATCACAACTGAATTAGTACTGGTTATCTGATTTTACCAAGTGTCATACTGTAAAGTAAGAATGCCAAAATGAGAATTAGATCGTATAGCTTTGTACGGGAAGTTAAATGAATATGTTGCCAAGATTAGGACTTGTCTGAAGGATCTGGGTAAATTATGATGTCTCAGCAATATGGTCACCTGGACAAGACAGGCTGAAAGACACCACCACTTGACAAGCTAATAAATATGGTGGACGTTTCACATGACCTCACTGCTAGATGAAGATCTGTGGACAGTTAAAAGTTGCTAATGATAGGAGAAAAAATCCATTTGTATGAGACACTAGCTCCATCGAGTTATGGTTAATCGTGTGTGTGTATGTGTGTGTGTGTGTGTGAATATAATTAGGGAAGAAGGGTCATAACTTTGAAGGTGAATTGAAGGGAGGCAGGAAGAGATGTCATAGGGGAAAGAAGAAGGTGGAAATAATGTAAATTTAGTATGTATGTATGTATGAAATTCTCAAAAATAATTAAAAATAAAAGTGCTTGAACTAACAATAGAATATGGGTTAAAATATAAAAGTAAAGAATAAAATTAATAACCTATGAAAACAGAGTAGAGATACACTAGGAAGATGCTAAAGTTTACTGCAGTTGGTTTTGCGTGCTTATATAAGTTTATTATACTTAAATGACAGTGGGAAAGGACAAGAGATATCTTCCAAATTAGTAAGCCATTAAAAGCCCTGGGCATACATAATGAATTGGGAAAAGATATTTACCTATTTTATATTTAAATACATAGGTTAAACATACTCAGATAATTTTTTTGTGGTATCAGATCTGGCTTGCTGTTTTGACTACTGTCTTGACTAGGGTACTAAAGAAATACTTGTAAGTGCTTCCGTTTCCAAATTTCAAACTATGGGTATGTATTAGAGCCATATGAACCCCCATGCAGTCTCGGTGATGGATGATCATGGATCCCAGAGTGAAATCCAGAAAAGCTTACAGAATAGAGGTTGTTGTTGTTGTTGTTGTTGTTGTTGTTGTTTTTAGTGTGATCAACTCAGTTCTTGTTTCCAGAGCTGCATGGTGGGAAAGAATTCTGGGTTCTAGCCAAATCCCATTATCTCTAGTTACCTTTGGTAACTAACTGATTATGGTTACCTTCCCGTCTATGTTGTTTTATGTTTGCCATGTAATTATGGTTACCAGATGTCCGGGTAGTAAGTTGTCCATTTTACACAGCATTATTTCTTTAGTAATATAACAGTGGTTGTACAGTGGTTGTTATAATGCTGTGCTTTTGTGAATTCCAGATTTGGCTCATTAATCTTCACACTGGCACCCTAATATAGACAAATGTCCAGGTTTTTCATCTATCAGTGAGGCATGTAGTAGGCATGTGTTGCACAAACTGACTAGAAATACCTTGTGTTTAGCCAGATAGTTTGATGGCAAAATATAAGAAATATAATATTCCTAAATAGTGGCATCTCATAGCTCATTGAATGACTATTTTTACTTTCCATGTTCTCTCAAACTCCGCTGCAAACATAAAAGAGGCAAAGATCAGGGGAGATGTGCTATCTTCAAGGAAATAAACCAACTAACAACTTGGATGGTACAAAAACAACCAGGTTCATAAAGCCTATGCTAAATCCTCATCTTAGAATGATCAAGGCCATGGGGAAATGGTACCCAGGGTCTCAGACCTCAGTCAGCATTGTGTGCATTTAACTGAATATGATTGAAGCTCTTAGATCAAGTAGAGAGTGTCTTCAGGATGGAACATAAGAAAATCAGAGATGATCACCCCACAATATAGAATGTCAGAGAGGGTAAACCTCAGAGGCATGTTCTGTTAACTGCGTCTGTTCACTTCCATCTAGTCTTTAATGCCCAGTAGCCAGTTAGATGAGATGGTGTATGGAGTTGGGGCCACACAACCATAGGAAAGATGGCTGCAATCTTTGCAGCATCCTTAACGTAACCCAAAGCAGGTGCTTTTAATGTTAAGCAGTGTGGTTCTCAACCTTGCTATTGCTGTGACCCTTTAATACTTTAATGCAGTTCCCCATGTTCTAACACCCAACATTAAAATTATTTTCTTTGCTACTTCCGGAATTGCTAAAATCTGTCTTTGCTAAAACTGCAATTTTGCTATTGTCATGGACTCTAGTACATATATCTGATTTCTGGGATTTCTGATATGCAACCCCTGTTGGTGTTATGACCCACATGTTGAGAATAAGAAAAGAGAAGATATGGAAGGAGAGTGAGTCAGTCTGCTGGGATAGAGGCTCCCGATCTTCCTAGCACACATCCAGCATTCACTTGCATAGCCAGGCAGTCTATGAGGAAAACAGTAGGCTCCCACTTCAGTGAAAAACCCCAGCTGAAAAAGGAAGGCAGAGGAGAGCAATATGGGAAAACACCTGAAATTGATCTCTGGTTTTCATGCATGTGCACAGGTGAGCATACCTACACATACCCAATACATATCCAGAAAAAGAAACAAAAAGATACGTAGTGATTGAAAGGAGGCCAGTAGGCAATCTATGCACAAAGCTAACGTTTCACATATGGGAATGGAAAGGGGGAAGACTCCCCCCCAAAAAAATGTCATATGAATTGCCAGCCTTATGAAAAGACTTCAGAGGAGAGGCAGAGTCCAGAGATGAGAGTTACAATAAAAACAGAAACAGTGGGCAGTGCTCAGAGGAGAAAGGAAACTAGAAATAAAGGAAATGTAAAAAGTGAAATACGGACTGGAAGCCATGCAGATACCCTAAGCTCAGCCAAAACCCATCAGATTTTGAGTTGAATTTTTAAATCAAAGGTAAAAGTAGAAACACCAAGAGTTATGTCACTTCACAGCTGCTTCTTGAACTCAATGGAACAACAACAACAAAAAAGGATAGGCTTGATCATGTGACTATTTAAGGGAAAATGCCAGCTATATTATAAGGCAGAAAGGAAAGGTTGCCTTCCATTTTCATTTTCTATACAATGTCAGAAGATGCTATTTAAACACAGTTCTGAAGGAAGAGATATTGGAATTTATCTTTACGTTATGTTGAAGATAACAGCAACTGAGATGCCTTCAGAAACAAAGATATAAATGGTATACAAACCTGGAGATCTACACACAAGCACAGACTACACATGGACACACACATGGACACTCAGACACACAAATGCACACATATGCACACGTAAGTATATACACGCAATATGTGCATACATGTGCACACACATATACACATATGCATGCATATATGAGCACACAACCAAATACATGTATACTGAGTCAATATTGGTAGCTTGAGCCTGGAAAACTGGTAATTATGTATTTTGTGAGCAATAGTTGTATTTAATTATAGGTAAAAATAATCTATAGTTATTGCAGAATAGATTGTAATTATAAACTGTCCTTATGCACATATTAATCGTATTGGTTGGGAACACCAGAAGGCTGATATTGAACAAGTTAAGTTTCTTTTTATCTAATAAGCGGGGCTTATTAGACACACTACAAAAGAGAAGGAAGCATTAAAAGCATGTGTTAATTTTAAAGAGTGAGCCCGTCTGTGGCCCCTCTAGAAGCCTTATAGACTAGCAGTGCTTGAGTGGAAAGTGCTATCGAGGATACCGTACAGAAACAGCAGATAAATGAGGCTTGAGTTATTTAAGGCTATGCTAAATTTTTGCCCTGAATTTCATGTTTCTTTTCATTCAAAATCATATATCATCTTAATCACCATAGCCAATGGTTTCCCAACTTACAGCAGTTTTTTACCATCTCTGCTTCAGAAACGACATCTTATGTGTTCATGACCATATGCCTTGGATTTGAGATCAAAAAATAAAAACAATGATAAGTACATTTTCCTTAATAACTTTAATCTGAAAACTAATTTTCTTTAGAAGAGGACATTTTAAGGGAGAGTATAAGATAAGCAGATAACATCTGGGGTTACCATTTTAAATTTACATATCCCATAACTCCACAGGTGACACAATTAAGATGCGTGAGATTGCTTATTAAAGCTGTAAATAGAAGTGAGAATTCCCTTCAACAAAGCAGCGTGACATAAATTCTAATTCTTCCGGACACCTGTTCCCACTCCTCCTTCAGATTTTCAAAGCATGTGCCTAGTGGTCCTAAAAGTAAGAGTCACTAGTGTGTCTGTGAGCACCGACACTTGTCTGGTGCCAAGTGGTAGGCAAATGGACCCTTCCTCTAGAGTTCTGAGTAAACACAGTGCGGGTCGAGTTCTACTGAACTTAGACATGGAGTGAGCGTCTAGCGTCTTTACCTTAAATGGAAAAGGAATACATTTATACCCCCACTCTCCCTCTATTCTTGGGCACTTGGTTTCAGAGTCAAAGCTGTGGAGTTACAACAAAATAGCTCCCCGAAGAGAGCCAAACAAAGCAGTTCCTTTTGCCCGTCTCCCCCTTTCCTTCCATATCCAAAGCATACGCTGAGATGGAGAGCCATTTCCTCCTACCATTGGAAGCTTGAACCCTGTACCCTGTGGTGCATCTGCAGAGAATGACTCTGGAAGTCCTGCAGACTAGAGCATGCCTGGAAAGTCCTCCTTTCAGCACGTCACTCAGGTTCGCTGAGGTCTCCTTAACGCCCTGGAAAACTTAGCTTCTGTGCTGTGTCTTCAAGAGCTGTCGCACCGAGCCATGCTATTCAGCCTCGACCCTGCTGCTATCCCAAAAGCAAACCTACTCTTCAGAGTTAATACATGATTTTAATACTTTTCACTCTTTTGTAGTGAAAAAATGAAATATATTTCCCTTACAGTCTTGAACTAGTGTGATGGCTTGTGCTTATAGCTAGACACGGTAGCTCATGCCTCTAATCCCGGCAGTACGGGAGACAGAGGCAGGATAATTGTCACGAACTTGAGACCTACTTGGGTCACATAACGAGTTTCAGGACAATCTGGACCACAATATGACATTCTTTCTCCACAAACAAATATGAAACAGAAAGAGAAAAAAGCAAATGTATATTTTGGCAGAGGGTAGTGTAGTTTAGTGTGACATTTGTGTAGGTGGGAAATAGACTCTAACACTGGACGCCTGAGCATGGGGCTTTGCTTACTGGCAATGACAGTGATGGTTTAAATCTTTGTAGAAAAAAAATTAGCATTAACAAGATCTAATTAAAGGGACAAATTTATGGAAAAGGAACTACTTGTTGAAGTAAAGCTCACAATTCAAACATCCATATTGGGCAGAGAATTATATTGCGACAGAGTAGCCATCCGGGTAGTACCTAAGATAGTAGTGGTAGATGGTAGGTTCTGATATCTGTCGCTCTGACTTTGGTCTTTTCAAAGAACCTTTCTGAACTTTATTTCCCTTATCTACAGTGTTGGATACCATGATCCCTAATTTGTTGAGGTATGGTGTGAAGCGGTACACAATGTGAGTGTCCAAGAATATTTCTCTGTGGGCATTGTGATGCAGAAGTATCTTGACCTGTCAAATAAAAGCGTAGGGTATCATTTTCATTCTGACAGGCTGAGGCCAAGGATGGCCACCAAGTGCCATTTATTTTCTCCGCACCAAGCTACAATGCATATTTTACCAACCTGAAGAGTAAGGTTCTTATGGGCTTTAGCTGTGTTTATTTTAAAGACCATGCTGAATGAGGTTTCACAAACAAAAGGCAGCTCTCAGACAACTGACGATCTTGATCATTTTATAGACACAGCTGTACAAAACTAATGGAACCTTGGAAGGAGCTTAAAACCCTCAGTCCTCATGCTTGTCTAAGGATGAAGACAATCAAGAAAAAGAAACACAGTGGGCCTAGGGTTCTTGGGGATGCTGTGTGGAAACTGGTAAAACTTATGTCTTCTTGATGTTCTTGGGAGAAGTGCAATGTATGTTTATGCAGTAAGCCCTTCTAGCAAGTAGAGTCTCTCTTTTCTAAGACGACAAACAGAAGTAGTGCTTTTGAAATGAAGCTCTGGGGGAAATAAAAACTTCAAGTTACTAAAGGTTTTCGTTGCTATAAAATGACTTACAATTCTCTCCCAACTGTCACCTCTAATGATTCACATCATGTCAAAGACATTTTAAACGAGAAGTCAGCACGGAGGGAAGGGGGGAGAGGACATTTACTAGAAGACTGGACCAGAGAAAGGGTAAACAGACCCAAGTGATGCTTTCCTTGGCACTCAGGTCTCTTGGAGCGACATGAGTAGGTAGAGTTGGGCAGTTCTGCTCAGCTCTAAGTTCGTGATGGTCAGAGTCCATGCACTGAGATGCAGGAAGCACCTCACTCACTGAGAGCTGTTCTTCCTGGTCAGTGCAGTTTGTGTCATAGTGAATAACAGTATGTGGATCTCACCAACAATCCTGGTTGGTGTTACTTGTGGCATTTACTAGTTTTAATTCCAACAAATGATAATTGCATATTATAATTTCTGGGTACCACTTGCTATGTTGATGCACACGTCACGTAACAGCAAAATGATAACAATTAACACGTGTATCGCCTCAGGCCTTTAATAACTTGTGTTTGTATTGAGAGTATTTAAACAATTTCTTGCGGCTAATCTGTGAGGATTGTGTTAGTGTTGTGCTTGAATGATATTTACAATTGGGCTTCTTTCTGTTTTCCTTTGTATCAAATTCGGAAAATAATTGTGTACATATTAGAATATGCTGAAATGACAAAAGAAGTAAACTTTTGTGAAAAACAAAAACATAGCGCTCTGCTCCTGTTAGTGCTCCTGGTGGGATCCAGGGCATAGTGGGAAAGAGGCCAGGCTCTGGAGTCGGAGAACCTCAACCTGCTTTCCAGCTATGTGCTATACCAGTTCAAGCACTGCACCAGGTGATGACAATACCTACCGACCAGGGATGCTGTGGGGAGTAGATGACTCCAGATATCCTTAGAAAATAACCTGGCTGGACGTAATGGCTCATGCCTGTAATCTCAACACGGTGGAGGCAGGAAGTTCAGGTGTTCAAGGTCATCCTCAGCTATGTAGTTTGTTAAAGGTCCAAAACAAAACAAAAAGAAAACCAAAAGGGAAATCACATGGAATACACAGGCCTGATATGCGCTTATCATTACCACCTTCATTTCAATCAACCACGGTGTACAGGATTTTTCTTTCTTTCTTTCTTTCTTTCTTTCTTTCTTTCTTTCTTTCTTTCTTTCTTTCTTTCTTTCTTTCTTTCTTTCTTTCTTTCTTTCTTCCTTCCTTCCTTCCTTCCTTCCTTCCTTCCTTCCTTCCTTCCTTCCTTCCTTCCTTCCTTTCTTTCTTTCTTTCTTTCTTTCTTTCTTTCTTTCTTTCTTTCTTTCTTTCTTTCTGTCTTTCTTTCTTTCGAGTCCCAGTTTAAACTCTCATTCCTTCTGCCTCTGCCTAGCAACTGTTGGGATTGCAGAAGTGTACCACCGTGACTGTCTATCTAAAATGTTTTTCAACAATAGATTCAGAACCCATAAATAGTGTTAGTTACAAAGAATACAGTCAGTATGTATTTAATATCTACAAATATGCAAAAGCATGCTAAAATCTAGGCATACAAAGACGGATGAGCTCTAATCCTTTCTGTGGCGTGCTCAGCCTTTGGGGCCTGGCAAACAGTGCTGTCTGGCATTACAAAAGCCTTTCTCAACTCTCCTCTCTATTGTGTGCTGACAGTACAGCATAGATAAATTTCATGTGGCCTGGCATGTGACCAGAAATTTCTTCAAGGTGTTGCAGTGGCAATGGGTGGCATGAACATTTCTGTTTTCCTGTCCAGAGAAGGAAATTATGACTGGATCCCTCCCCCCTTATCTCCCTGCGTAAAATACAAATCTTGATTCCTACCAGGCAGGACCATACAATCAGCAGTCCAGTTTTACATTCCAGTAATACTATTTTTGAAAACATTGTTGGGTCTTCTGTTGCTCTCTCAACAAAGTATTATGGCTAATATTATAAGGGGATATGTTTGCTTGCATGCAATTATGAAACATGTTAGTTATTATGAGTTTAATAGTAGATTTTAAAAATCTTTTAAAAAATAGATATTTGCCATCTTCTACCTTAGTTGGTGTGTGTGTGTGTGTTTGTGTGTGTGTGTGAAGCTGTTTATTTGCAACATGACAGCACTTACTAGTATCTAGTGAACAGGGTTACCCAAAGAAAGGATCACAATCTTAAGTGGTCAAAGATCCTTGCCTCTAAGAGGAGGTGTGTGGTGACAGGAGACTGGGGAACTGAGATCTCTACCTCAGAGAGGAGAATGTATGGGATCAGAAGACTGTAGGATTGAAAATGCTATTTTTGAAGCACCTTAGGTAAGATAGCTGTAGAAGCTGTATTGGATTGTCAATGTTCTTGTTTAGACTGAAACTTCAGAACTAGGAAATTTAAGAAATGAAGAGGCATAATGGGAAGGAAGAAGAAGAAAGTTCAAACCATAACCTAGGCCCTGAATATGAGGGATATGGCCTGCTCACAGGAAATGAGAGGTTTCATAAGCAGGACAATGAAGTAAGTACTCTACCAACATACTGAACACCATCCCAATGTTTACTTAGCTACAAATAATGATTATAAATGTTAGTGATTAAACAATAAAGAATTACAAAAGAATCATCAAAAAGTCTGATTAGATCTGAAAGCTGCATTTTATGGCTATAGAAATGTGAGCTTAGATACTATTGTGTATATTAAGCAAAATAATAGTAGTAGTTTTATCCCCAGGGCTACTTGTTTCCACAGGCATGGGTCCTTGGCTAGATTTGCCACACTCACCTTGTGTTTCCTCTATGCAGTGGGGCTTAAATCCAACCAGCAAGTGGTTGGCTACTTCCAAAGTATTTGTGGCACTGTTGCACCTATGAGTAAACCTTGTCATTCCAGTCATTACTGTAGTTCAGAGAGTCCACACCTGGATAGACTACTGATGTTTCTTTCCCAGCATCCTACATAGCACCAGCATCCTACATAGTGCCTTTCTATAGTACAAAAGCTAGTCAGCAGGGAGGAAGCTTCCTGCACACTTCCAAGTTGATACATCCATGTTCTGTAGCCAACATATGTGGTATCTTTAGCAACAGGGTCTTATTCTCAAGCTTTGGTGGGCAACCAAGAGCAATGCCAAGAGCCTGTATTGCTTGGGGGAATATTGTCACTCATGACCAACCACTAGAAGGAGTATCCCATACCTGGCACTGGGCTGTTTATAGTGGACAGCTCTTAATGCAGAACCAAGCACTGACTAATGTGTAGAGAGTAAGTGTATGTGGAGTGCTCAGCTATAAATATGACATCTATATCACATTCTCTTCTTCCAAGGCTCAACATCATGGAAGATGGGGTGGAGATATGTAAGAGCCAGAAATTGCGGAGGACAAGAGTGAAATAGTATATTTTTGATATGCCAGGACAACTGCTCGTGAAGTCACAGCAGTTCACAATCACCTGCACCAGACCTACACAATATCAAGATAGTCAACCTTCCAGCATGGAAAGGAGAGGGACTCATGGTCTTAGAGGCAGAGACAGCTTACTTCAAAGGTATTGTCTAGTTGGTCATCCATGTTTTAGTAGATGGCTCCAGAGTGGTGTGTATATAAGCTCCACAAATTGTACTCAGTGCGCATATCCTTAAAAAATTGTCATGGAGTCAAGGGGAGATGTGGATGAGGGGGAGGGTAGGCTGTGTGTCAGGGACAAGTTATAGGGAGAAGAGATGAGGAATGTGGTCAAAATGCAGTGTATTCATGTATGTAGTCCTCAAAGACTTAATAAAAACATCGTATTAGAAAACACAGGAGAAACAGAAAGATTAGGATAATGTCACCAGTTAGCGCCAAGAAATTCTAATAGATGGAGTCAATGAATAAAAAGCAAAATCAAGTAAATGAATAAACTAAAAAAAATCTATAGGAATCAAAGTAGATAAAAAACAACAGATAAATGTAGAGGTATTATATTTATTTATAATATAATATAAACACACACACACACATATAAATTTCCACCCCATCTTCCATGATGTTTCCTGAGCCTTGGAATAAGAGAGTATGCTATTGACACCTTATTTATAGATGAGCATTCCATAGACACTTACTCTCCACACATTTATCAATGTTGCTTCTATATTAGTGCAGTCCACTGTAAAAAGCCCAGTGCAATGTGTGGGGTATTCCTCCTTAAGTTCTTGGTCAGGGATATATATATATATATATATATATATATATAAGCTTTAAATTGATAAGAGATTTTAGAGGCAATAGCAGCAAGTGAAATAAATGAGACTAGAGTTCAAGTTAGGAACATATAGAAAGGCTTCAAGGAAACCTACAAAATTCATTTTAAATACATAGCCATGGGCTGGGGGGAAGCACTTGGGGTACATAAATACTGGGTGGGTGACGTAATCTGCATGCAATTCTAGCCCAGAATGGCAAACACAGGAGATTCTCAGAGCAAGCTGGGAGACTAACCGCATCAGTGGGTTCAGAGTTTCATTGAGAGACCCCCACCTCAATAAATATGGTAGGAAAGTGAGGAAGGACAATTCCATACAACAATCTCCAGCTCCCCCATTCACAAGCAGGTGCACTCATACACACATGTGTACATACACATACATACATGCACTTACACATGGAAATATTTAAAAAGTAGCCAAATGAGGTGATTATAAGTAAATGATACATATAGGAGGAAAATCTAAAAAGCCTATAATTATAATAAGTGTAAATAAAACTGAGCTCAGTATTTGTTATATGAGAAAGAATCTATTTCCAATTTTAAAATAAGATATAAAAAAGTAGAAGAGAGAAACAACTTCTTGAAATAAATTTTTAACTCTGGTTTTACCTTTCGTGATAAAGTTGAGAATCACATGTCAGTTAATGATAATGACCAAACAATGCCCATATCCTAGCATGAATGCCACCTCATGTGGGGTGGGGAGAGAATGAAAGTAATCTCCTAAATAAAAGTCATTAACTGGCAAAATCTTATAGAATGATTCTAAAACTTCCAAGGACCACAAAGTAGAGCCCACAGTTTTCTCTCCACCCAAGCTTTCTTTTTACGTGTGAATCAAAATACCTATTTTTGATAAACTTGAAGATTTACATGGAAAAAATTTCTGATAAAATTGAAGGAATATATAAAAAATGTTAAAATTAAAGAAATTATATAGATAAAATGATAGGCATAAAGATAATTCTAAGTTGATTGAAGGTGAAATTATAAACATTTTCAGATAACATTGAAGATTTACATGGAAAATATTTCTGGTAAAATTCAAGAAATAAATAGACAAACATGTTAAAACTGACTTTCATGGAAAATTTTACGTATAAAATAGTATATATAAAAACTCTTTCTAAATTAATTGAAAGGTGGGATTAGAAACATTTGTGATAAAATCAAAGATTCACATCAAAAACATTTCTGATAAAAGAGGAAGTATATAGAAAGACATATTAAAATTGAAGATTATCATGAGAAATGTTTATAATTCCACTTTCAATCATTATATCCATATAAAAATTTCCATGATAGTCTTCAATTCTATCATGTTTTTCTACATTTTTCTACAATTTTATCAGAAATATTTTTCCACGCAAATCTTCAATTCTATCATAAAATGTTTCTATCCCATATTTCAATTAATTTAGCAATGTTTTACATGCCGACCATTTTACTCTTTAATTTTCCATGAAAATTGTCAATTTTAATGTGTTTATCTGAAATATTTTCCATGTAAATCTTTAATTTTATCACAAAGTGTTTTTATTTCCCTTTTCAAAAAAATACCTGTTTTTAAGCTGCCAATCCACGTGAACTAGAATAAACCCGCATTAAAGGGAAATTTAACAGCAAAATAAGTAGAAACTATCAGGGAATCAAAGCCCTTTGTGGCCTCACCCTGCCACACCCATCCTTCCTTAGCACTGCCCATCTCCTCCCTGCTTAGATCTTCTCATAGAGCCCAGTCTGACTTCAGACTCATTCTCCTGCCTCACCAGCACTGGGGCTACAGGTCTGAGCCTCCACACCTGGCTGACATTCCCTTTAGAATCCTTAGATGAGTGGAAAGTTTGGATTACCCTCTATTATCCTCAGAAAATGTAGACACTATCCTAGTAGGACTATCATGTTTAATGAGCCTTTGCGATGATTAATGTCACTCTGTCCCCCCCCCCCCCCCATGATGTATGAGTTGACACTGGCATTGATTTATCTTAAGGATTTATTAAACCTGCCATGGTATACAATGTCTTTAAAATCACATGTCAGTTGTGATTTCAGGGATTCAATTTCTTCTACTTTTAATTTAGGCTTTCTCTCTCTCTCTCTCTCTCTCTCTCTCTCTCTCTCTCTCTCTTGTCTCTTTTTATCTCTATCCCTAACTATCTATAGCTAATCTATATCCGTATATCTATATCTCCTTTCTGGTTCTTTTTTTTTTCAATTTCTATTTTTTTTTTTTTTTTTTTTTTTTACATTTTACTTCCTCATTTTCTCTATTGAATCCCTGACATGGAAACACGCCTGAGCAGAGAGGCAACAAATAATATGCTTGCTGCCCCAGCAGATGTCCCCCAATCTAGCCTGCCTGTCAGAGTCTGAAATACAAATAATCCTGTCTCGCAGTAGCCAGCCACTAAACAAGCTGTCAGATAACCAACCACAGAGGTCTGCCAGGGTGATCCAGGCGAGAAGAAACACCCGACTGACCAACAGAATCATAAGGAAATACTTTCCTGCACGTCAAAAAAAAAAAAAAAATTCAGCCAAACCCAAATTGAAAACCCCCATCTGCTCTTTCATAATGAAATACAATAAAACTGCAATAATATGTAGTCTCCCAAGGGACTAGATCATTTTCTCAGGATAAGAAAAGGAATTCTATATGACTCAAGACACAAGATTCAAGTTAGAGGGAATCCAGCTGAAAATATGCAGACAAGGCTTTAGCCAGTTTAAATTCAGAGCTCAAACATCAAGGAACATAGTTATGATTGAACAAAAGTAATGTCATAGCTCGAAGGATCAGATCAGTGGGAGGAGAGAGAGAAAACCCGCTGCTAATTTCTCCCCTCTACTTTGGACCTGCAGTGGCTCTTTGCTTTACAAACAAGTCTTCCTGTACCTAAAATACTTAAACATTCAACCAAACATACATCATTGTACCATAGTGCCTGCTTGCCTCAGTAAGGCTGGGTAGGAGGGTCACCTGAATCTTAGACTTCCAGTCCAGCCTGGGTGACATAGACTTTACCTTAAAAGGAAGCAAAGCAAAAAGAGACACTTTTATCTGAGCTCCATAACTGTGCTAACTCCGTTTATATTCCTTGTGGTTTAACGAATGGAAACATAGCTAGGTTTACTACAGTAAATACATTTAATATAACAAGGCCGAAGGATGTATCACAGACCGGTTTCATGATGTGGTTCCCCAGTGCCAATCCATCTTCCTGGCTGTGCTTTCTTCCTGTTCTTCTACATATGTTTGAAGGAAAATATCCCAAATTAGCCGGGCGGTGGTGGCGCACGCCTGTAATCCCAGCACTCTGGGAGGCAGAGGCAGGTGAATTTCTGAGTTCGAGGCCAGACTGGTCTACAGAGTGAGTTCCAGGACAGCCAGGGCTATACAGAGAAACCCTGTCGGGGGGGGGGTTTACAAATCCAAAGAAAATATCCCAAATTGTGTATACTCTGGGGAAAACAGCCTGAATCTTTAATCATCTTTGAATTACTTATAAATTTTGAATTGAGTATTTGTTAAGATGATTCAAATTCCTAGGTTTTATTAACCCAAGACAGAGTAGAACCCTCCTTACAGACTTACTTGTAACAAATGATGGATGTTAAGGTGGCGAGGGATTGCAGTGGAATTGTCATATATATTTTATAAGGAGCAACCGCTGTGATTTCCATCGCAGGCCTTTGGTTCAGGTTTTCTGGTTTCTCGCTGGCTATAACATGATTTGGGATTGCGAATTTAACCGATGAAAGTGCCAGTGGGCTTTACATTGTGGAAAGAGTGCAAGTCCTGCTTTTCAAATAAGTGTCTTAGTTTATGCTGAAGCCAACAATAAGTTAGTCAAGGAGAAGAAGTAAGCAAGAAATGGCAGTCAGTCGCCAAAATACCAACTTCCAAATGGTAGGGTGGAAATTATTTGGACAAATAACATGGCGAGTCCCCATCTAAGTCCAGACCCACGTGGATGTTGAGAACCCACTCTAAAAGGATTGTGGGTACTTTTCTGTTTTAGGAGTCACATAGGCCAGAGGAGCAGCAAACACACACTCACAGCAAGAAACCAGTAAGCAAGCGAGTTTGCAGATGGTATTCCTGAAGAAGTAAAGACTTTGTGATAAGGATGATACACGCAGCGCCTTAAAGAACAGCAACAACAAACAACCCCCCCCTGCTTTTTTAGAAGGAGAGCCCAGTTTTTGTTTTCAATTTTTGAAAATTATGAAGCCGGTAAGAAAAAAAGATATTAAGAGGCAAAACACAACTGTTACCCATATCTGACCGTGCCTTGCTTTATGGCTATCAGCTGTCGAAGAGCCAAAGCAGTGAATACCACCCAGTGATGTCACGGAACACAGAGGGCAACTTGCAAATCTAAACGTAGCCTCTGCCTTTCCACATGACCTTGGGGCCTCTCCTCCCACAGCCTTTGCCTCTTTGTGTTCAAGGGCTGCTCCTGTTGTAAGATGACTGTAGAGTCGTTCTTAAAGAACCTGCCAACCTGTTGTTCAACCCATAGCGGATACTGATAGAGTCAGGGGAAATACTAAACAACTCAGAAATAAGCGATGAGCAAAATAGAGTTTCGCCACGTCCCTTTGCCTGGTGCGTTTCAAGACTGCGCTGTCGGAAACCACCCTGCGATGTTTTCCCCACTCCAGCATATATACACCCTTCATCTTTCCTTCCTCTATCCATTCCTCCTTTTGGCGGTAACCCTTGGTTCCCACCAGATTCTTAGAGTTCTTCTCTCACATCAACGCCTGTGGTCTTTGGAGCTAAAGACACAATGAATGGGTAGAAAAAAAAAGCTCATTTTAGGTTGAAAAGGACGCTCTGAAGGAAAGGAGCTAGCGGCTGAGATGAACATCTGGGTGGGCGGGGGGCAACTTAAACGCAAGGCATATTTAGGTCAAGTATCTCTCATGCGTGAACTGAATTGTGTCACTTCTGAACCAACTAGAAGATTGATAGAGGCGTGGAAACTACCAGGTTAAGGGGCTCTGATCACGTGTCTTTAGTTTCCGTTGAAAAGCTCCATAATCTGGCTTGGGCAGGTATCTCTAAATCAAATGGAAAGTAAACAAGTAACCCGACAAGAACTGATTTTCCACGACCCATAGTCTGGAGAAGGAATGGGCATTTCTCTTTGCCAGAGAAGAGCAAAACGTGAATCGCACCAGACCACGTGTGTGTACTCTGTTGCTGTGTGTACTCTGTTTTTGTCTGTTTCTGTGAATGGGTCTATACAATGACCTGAAAGGTTTTAGCTAAGAAATAGTAGTGGCCTCCTAATTTTCTCCGTTCCTTTGGGTTGGCACTGCCTAAGAACATGTTGTGAAAATTCATGTTTTGTTAAGATCCTTTCTTCATCTTTGGGTAAAATTACTGACTGCTTTGTAAGTCTTAAAAGTACGCTATGTAGTTTACAGAAAGAATCAGAAATCTAAGCTACTAAGCTGTCCCTGAACAACAAATATTTTAGCATAATCAATATGCTCTAAGAATACGTGTAGGAGGTGTTGGATATTGAGCAATCAGGTCTTTCAAAAGCATCATCGTTCTGTTACACCAAGGATTTACACCACTCCCCAAACTGTTTGTTGTCTTGATTTAGTGTGGGGTTAGGTTTATGTTACAGGCCTCTATTGGAATGGATTGAGATCAATGCCAATAATGCCTGTTTCTGCTTAAAAAAGTACCTACAATTAATTTTTTTTTCAAAAGTTCTTTGATCAGTATTTCTGGAGGGAGAAGCATATGGGAATAAAAAGCTACAGAGATCAGCAGAAACCATGGGGGTGGGGCTTCAGACCCCCTGGGGGTGGGGCTTCAGACACCATAGAGTGGGGCTTCAGATACCATGGAGGTGGAGATTCAGACATCATGAGGGTGGGGCTACAAGGGCTTCTGTTCTCACTGGAAAATAGGCTGCACTGGAATCACCCTGAAAATTATGCTGGACAAAACTTCTAACTTGATCTCTTTTACCCCTTCTTGTCCCCATAATTAATATATAATTCTCTTGCCCTCGGCTTTGTTTAAGCATTTGAATATTTAGGCTAACTCTCGTTCATTCTTGAATTGTGCCGTTTGATTGATAAGGTTCAGAAGACTGATAACCTATACAGGAAGAAACTGTAAATGGTGAGAGAGATTCACATGGAGGACAAGTAAATGTTCACATCAAAAGCAAAAATCTTCTGCTTTAATAGAAATAAAAATTCAGGATTTCCTTTTGATTCAGCAACACAAGTGGCTATGCATTGGTTAAACATGTAGCTCAGACATAGTTATAAAAAATCGATCTTCCCTTGTTATTGTTGTTTTTTGTTTTGTTTCGTTTTGTTTTCTCTTTTTGCATCAAAAGGCAGAGGTACTTGCCGGTTTTGTATGAATTTGACACAGGCTGGAGTTATCACAGAGAAAGGAGCTTCAGGTGAGGAAATGCCTGCATGAGATCCAGCTGTGGGGCATTTTCTCAATTAGTGATCAAGCAGGGAGGGCCCCCTTGTGGGTGGTGCCATCCCTGGGCTGGTAGTCTTGGGTTTTATAAGAAAATAAACTGAGCAAGCCAGGGGAAACAAGCCAGTAAGAAACATCCCTCCATAGCCTCTGCATCAGCTCCTGCTTCCTGACCTGCTTGAGTTCCAGTCCTGACTTCCTTTAGTGATGAACTGCAATGTAGAAGTGTAAGCTGAATAAACCCTTTCCTCCGCAACTTGCTTCTTGGTCATGATGTGTGTGCAGGAATAGAAACCCCGACTAAGACAGCAGATAAGTAAATTCAGTTATTTCAATCGGGTAAGAAGAAATTATCTGATTTGACTTATGTAGAAAGATTACCTTCAATTGTTGTATATGTTGTTTTTGAATATTTAAATGTAGAAATTCCAAAACTAAGATTCCTCAAACAGGCAAAATTGCTTGCTGGAATGATAAATTGTAAATTTAGGTTCAAACCAACCACACTTTATGACTGTATTAAACACTTACCTACTGTTTTGTTGCTAATTTCTCCAGCTAATTTGCCAGAATCTCAGCTATTTTTTAAAACAGTGGTTCTCAACTTGTGGATTGTGACCCTTTGGGGGGGCGTTGAATAACCCTTGTACAGGGGCTTCCTAAGACCATCATAAAACACAGATATTTACATTATAATTCATAACAGGTAGTATACTTCTACAGCGATGAAGTAGAAGCAAAAATAATTTTATGGTTTGGTCATCATCACAATGTAAGGAATTCTATTAAAAGTTCACAGCATTAGGAAGGTTTAGAACCACTGCCTTAAAGGAATATGATCTCAGAGTTTCAGTTCTATAGGAGGGCAGGAAATGCCTAGTATTCACCAATAGGTATCAGCTATGTAAAGTTTATTAAAGTTAATAGGGCTTATAGGTAAATGACTTTCAGATCTGCATGGGTTAAACAAAGGATTTGATATTGTAGGACTTCTAAGAGTCTTTAAGATGTAAATATTTTTGAGGAATTCTTAGGATTGGAAATATGACATGCAACATTTCGCCAAGTACTGGCTCTCAGAACCTTTCCATGCTGATTACATTGAGGACTGAACAAGACAGCAGACATGCCCATTGCTTTGGGAAATCCTGGTGTGTGAGGCTTGCTTGAGGACTTTGTAGGCCATGAGGCTCTGCTGAGATTACTCAACATTGGGGTTAAAGGGAAAGACACCCAAGATAGGAAGGGCATAGACAGAAGACATAGGAGAGCGTGAACAGTAATTCTATTTCCCAATTGTAATCGTCGATGAGTCCTAGGCACAGGCACTGTGGCTGAATCATCAGGGCAGTCTGATTATGCAAATGTTGATTGCGGAGGAATGAAGTCACCATGGCAGGAAGTGCCGAGTATCTGAATTGAGAGTGGCATTGTAATTACGCTTGAGTGTTGCCTCCAGAAGACTGTCTGTATTAGTGGCCTTTGACAGAACCCTGGCATCCCAGGCAGTGTCATAATTACCACAAGAACTCTGAGAACTCTTGCACTCAGCAGCCACAAGTCTTAGGAAAAGCATATTTAAAGCCTGAAACTGGGGTATGTTTAAAGGTGAATGATCCAGTTCTAATCATTTTCTAGTGATCTTTCTTCCTCGTGTGTGTGTGTGTGTGTGTGTGTGTGTGTGTGGTTTATGAACACCGTGTGTGTAGGTAAGTGTGTCTTGAGCACATGTGTGGAGGACAGAATAGGATGTGAGGCATTCTGTTCCTTATTCCCTCAAGGAGAGTCTCTCACTGAACCTGTAGCTAGGATGGTGTGCAGTCAAACATTCAGTGTCTGCCCCTCCCACAGGATTGGAGTTACAGGCCATGAGCATACAGGTCTGACATTTTACCTGTCTACTGACATCTGAATTCAAGGTTCCATGTGTGCGCACCTCAGACACTTATTTGGCTTATTTTTTTTTAAGAATTGTCTTTGTTCGTTTGAAGACATCTGTAACCAAATACACATTATATGGAAACTCAGCACGTCATTTTACCGAGAATGGAGGAAATACATCCAGTGACTGTGGGATTTAAAAAAAAAATAACTTGATAAGTTGCCATGTTAGCCTGTCATTTGCAATCAAGTTGTAAAAGGAAGTAGGTGTCCTGAAATAAATGGTCCACTCCAAATGTGACCATTAAAGCCATTAAACACAGCTCTGAAATAATTTATCTTTGTCCATTTTGTCAAAGGTATAATGTCAGAGTGTCATGTTAGAGGAGTGATTTTTTTTCTCTTTCCTATTTCTTCTTTTGTTTTTGTTTTTGTAAATACTTTGTAAATGGAAGTTGGTTTTATCTCTGGTGTGAATTTAGATCCAATTGAGTTTTGAAAACATCTCTCACTGTTACAAAAGTATGACTATCAATATAGAATGCAAACAATAGCTATGGATGACCTGTGCTATTCCCTTAGTGCATGTTTGAACTTACCTGTTTACTAAGACTCTCTCTCCCTCTCTCTCTCTCTCTCTCACAACACACACACACACACACAGACACACACACAGAGGTGGGGTATTATAGATAAGAATTACTATTTTGCCAAAGTCACCACTCTCCCCTTAAAGAAGTGTAAGGAACATCAAAAGCAGGATATGAAAGCTGCACTTAAAGCTGTCCGAGTGTCTAGAGATGGGTAATCAACCTTTTTCTTTTTGTGATAAGGAAACTGAAAGTTCCTGATTGTAGTTGAAGCACAGTATGGTCGGGCTGAGTTAGTGACCTCAGAAGACAGAGCTTCAGACTCTAAGACAATCATCCACTTACCTATCTTTTGCTTTCTTAATTTCCGGTTTCTAGACATGCTGAAGTATCTCCATGGACAGAGAAATGCAGAGCTTGTGCTATATGTAGCTCAGTGCTAGTGCACTATGTGCAAGGCCAGGACTTTATCCACTGCTCATGAAAACAAGGCCCAGAAGAACCCACACAGAGAAACGCTTATAGCAAATGATTGACTAGCTTCCTAGACTCTCCATGGGATTGGCAAGGAGGGACAGAAATCACAAGGAGAGGCACAGCTCTGATCTTCATGGACTTCAAATAACGTATATGTTTCTTTTCGTGTTCTGCTGATGTCCCTGGTAGTATATATAAAATACAGTCTTGTAATCAGTTATTCAACTAGGATCCCCAATTTAAGAGTCTTCTGCTAACTTCTTTACACAATTGGCTTTGAATGTTAAATACCAAAACACATTTGTTTGTCATGCTAGGTGATCAACATGCACTCAAAGGTGCTATCTTATATTGCTTATTTTGTTTTATCTATCTGTCTGTCTGTCTATCTGTGTGTCTATCTGTCTACCCATCTATCCACATTCATCCATCCATCTATATCCATTCATCCATCCATCCATCCATCCACCCTTCCTTCTATCCATCCATGTATGTATGTATGTATGTGTATATGTATGTATGTATCTATCATCTTTTTATCTATGTATCAATGTATGTATGTATGTATGTATATACATATGTATGCATCTATCTATTAATCATCTATGTATCAATGTATTAATGTATATATGTATATATGTATGCATCTATCTATCATCTGTGTATGTATGTATGTATGTATGTATTGCTAGAAAATATCTCATTTTAAGCTAATGGAAAGTCTGGATTCCTCTAGATACTTACATGCCTGTGGTCCCTACCCTTATTTCCTCATCCCCATACCCCATCCATCTTGAATTGTTCTTTATCCTATTTTACTTTCACAAAAATTTCCCTGAGTATTTAGCATTCTCTAAAGGAACCCAGCCCAAATACCACAATTTCATTATTAAGTCATTGATTAGTTTATACTCTTTGTTTGGGCTTTCCTTTCTTCTCTTCCCATTTCTAATGTAATTTTCTTTTTTAATTCAGAGGAAGAGTTTGGAATCTGCTAAGTCAGCCCTTTGTGGCTCCCCAGCCTGTTGTGCATGAGTAATTGACTTTGGCTAGACATACCGAAATTAAATCCTCAGATTGCCTCAGCTTTATCAGAATTGCACTGGCAGTCTTCTCTGCTCCTCATAATGCATTCCCCTTTGAATTTTATTATAATTGTCAGATGGGGGTGAGGGAAGACTGGTTCTCATGCTAATTGACTTTACAGCAAGATTGATTCCATTGAATCTACACAACTAATTCAGTCTAATTCAATAGAAAGAGCACCATCACTGGGAGGTAGCAGTTATGATTCCTATTTCTGGGATGGATTATATAACTTTACTCTCTCTTAATAGAAAAAGGGGCTAGAGGAGGTGATGGTTAGCATCACTCCCTTTCTAGTCTGTGTACTTCTGCGACTACTGAGCTGACCCTAATCTCAACTAAGAGGACGATTCTGTGTAAGTAGGTCATTTATTCCATAGAACTAACCATATGGTGTGCCCACATCATCAGCTTCATTTGGCTGCAGTTCACCTTCTAGACACCACTTTCTTTCCAGCACTCTTCTAATTCACTGTCCTGTCCTGTCTATTCAGTCAGTGGTATGAATCCTTCCCTATCCTACGACTGTCCCCAACAGTGATTTACTTAGGGTTTGATTTGATCTGTTGTAGGATTTGATGGATCTGTTGATGATTCTTCCCCTAGCCACCCCCACGCCCCCTTACACCGCTTACAGCACACTAATCTAAGATTCTTGTAAATGCGCCTCTCAAGATCTTACCAGTCTTGAAGGGGTTCTCAGAAAACCAGCTGGAGTTATCTCTATCATATGATAGTGCCTTCTAGAATTGTTAGAAATGTGAAAAGAATCGTGTAGTGATCATTTTTATGTATTGTAAAGCTTCAGTGATTTTAATTGTGATAAAGAACTATCCCTCCAATTGAACTGTGAGTAAGATAAATACATGCTTTGTATCAAAGCTGACAGAGCAGTGACTGGTGAAGTCTAATTGATGATCTAAAGCCTTTGTGACAAACAGTGGGACTGTTACTGCCTTTTAATTACCAGTTCTGAGTAGATTTCCGGTTGATAGAAGATTTTAGGAGATTAAAACTGGTATTAGTATAAAAATCTGAAGAAAACTTCTGGTCCAGGATCTTGTCAGTGATATAGAATTCTATAAAGTTAAAATGATAAAATAGAAGAACATTGCCAATAACTTTTGCTTTGGAGACAATGAAATATTCCAATTCATTTCTACTTTCTAAGTTAAGGCCCATTTCATCCTAAACTAACCCAGAAAAAGTTTTTATGTCTCCAGAAATATCATTGATAGGTTGGCATTTAATGAGATTTATTTTATGTTCTAAAAGGGGTCCTGTGTGAAAACCTTTCTGGATGAGCGGGAAAGACTTATTAAATCCAGATGAAGGAGATTTATGCCTAATTATATTTTGATCTATTCCAGCCAAAATAATTTTACTTTCCTGTGACTTTAATGCAGAGTTTTGATACTAACTTAGTTGTTGGATGATCATTTGTCCAGAAAGTCCAATTTTATATTAACTCCCTGGCTTTTCTTCTGGGGGTTCTAGCCAGGAGACTGCCAGATTGCCGTGTGCACTCGGAATGCTATCAACTTCCTTAGTTAGTTGTCATTTTGACTCATTCACAAGCCATTGACTGGGGAACTTGAAGGCATAAACTAATACTGATGTTTTTTGATGTTTTAAATTTGGATGAGTGAAATATTTTTTTTTGGTATAAATCATCTTGAAACTAGTAGGTTAAAGAAAAGTAGAAAAATTATTAATACTCACATTTTAGGATTATTAAATAAGATTCAGTGTTTTGATTTTATTAAATTTTGTTCCACATTTGAATTTACCAAGTCTAAAATCTTTTAAAAAAATTCTAAAAGATATTCATCTCATTTGTGGGTTCACACTTGTGGATTCAACCCACAGATTATAAGTATTTAGCAAAAATGTATGTATGCAGACATTTTCTTGTTACTCCCTAACTAACATAGTATAACACTACTTATAATCTATTATACATTATAATAAGAGATATTACTAAGTCTATGGGGGATTAGATTTTATGTAAGAGACTGGACCCACTAAGGACTTTCGTGGTGTTTATGGGACCGAAGCTCAAAAGAACCCAGGGAAAATTCTAACAATCTGGCTTCCATGGAAAAATTTCTGAGTGACATTGAATTTTCCATAGCAGTCAAGACTTGCTTTGTGGAAAATGTGTGTTTGTCTTTAGAATTCATTATGCATGAAAGTAGAAGGTTTGTTTTGTACCTGTTGACTTCAGACCTCTACATCTGCCCATTGGAGCACCCTTTTTACTTGGGTTGTTTAAATCTAAAATTTAACAATTATGTTCAAGGCTTCAACTATTAGTTATAAAACAAGCACAGTGCTATCACTATTGTTGACTTTTAAAACTAGTTTTATCTAATTTTCTTTAAGTTTGTATTATTTCATGTTGGATGATTATGAGTTTGAAATTATTATATTTTCCACCTTAATAATTCTGTGTGTGTGTGTGTGTGTGTGTGTTTGTGTGTACACAGTATCTCAAAAGACTAGAGAAGGGTACTGGGTTTTCTAAAGCAGGAGTTACAGGAGTTAAAGGTGGTTGTAAGCCACCTGATTTGGTTGCGGAGAACCAAGCTCCAGTCCTCTGGAGAGAAGTACATGACCTTCACTGCTGAGTCGTCTGTCCATCCCCCGGCTTAATCATTTTTATTTTGTTCAGTAGAAATGTCTTTATTCCAGTGTATCAGCATTGCTGTTCTGTCTTGCTGTCTATTGTTCAGTATCTTTCCCATCCTTTAATTTCTAACTTTCCTGCATGATTATATTTTGGTTGTGTACCTTGGAAAGAGTACACATGTCTCATTTTAAAACTTTGATTTCAGAAGACACATTCAGACCTTGCAAATTTCTATTATTATGTTTTTATATCTACATTTTATAGAATTAGACTCAACATGCCTATGAACACCTTTAAATATACTGCTCTGTCTTCTGTGTGATTCTTTTTCTCACTACTAGTATTAATACAACAAATGCTTGTTGAACATAGGATAGGGAAACACTCATTTTCTGCTTAAAATGAAGATATTTCAGTATAAGATTATGTGAGAAAATGGGTCACATATGTCTGGTAGCATGGTGCAATATGTAAAAGCTGTGCTAACACACCACACAAAGAATCTGGTTTGCACTCTTACTATTGTCAGTAGTGGGAGACCTACTAAGGGGAAGAGCATCATGCATTTCATCTTGGAAACAATTACAACTGTTACCCAAGAAAGAATTGGGATGAGAGTGGTCCAGAGAAGCAAAACGATAGAACCAAGGATAGGAGGGTCAGAGTCTAATTAGAAATCAGTACAGTCATCCTAGTGTTGGATGATGAAGGAGTAGTCATTAGCTCAAACAGGAACAGGTAGATTCTCATTGCATTCTGGAGGGAGGATCAATAGGTCCTAATGAGCAATTACAACTGTGAGGAGGCAATGGATCACCTCAGGCACCTGGCTTGGGTGACTGAATAGATGGTTGAGCCAGCAAGGAAGACAATGGCAACCTTTGGGGGACCCTCCCATTCTATAAGGTTAATTCTCTTATAGACAGTATTATGGATGTGTTGTGAGATTATTAATGATGTGCTTTGGATGCCGAAACAGTTTCAGAAAGAGTTCAATAAAGAACTGGGAGATGGTGACCTAACAAAGGGGGAGGAGCATCCCAAACCAAGACTTAGAGAAAACCACATATAGAAAGAATATTGAACTACCTATAAGTAAATACTAAGAGGAGCATTTATTTAAATTAAATTTATTTATTTAAAGGATTTCAAGGCTTTATCACAGCTCGTGAATAGGTAAAATACTTGGCGTGAAATGTTCTTGATAACTTGCAGAAGTTTTGGCTTATTAATTGCTGAATGGGGGAGAACATAGTTAGGGTGCTGGATTTAAATCTAGCCACAGTCATTTACTAGAGGTTAGAGGCATGTCACAGACAAAGAAGGGTGCAGAGTTTGTTAGATAGTACTCTGTGTCTTCTACTTAGATTGCATTTCAGGTTTTCAAGATTGTGACCTATGAATAGGCAGACTGATTTGGTCATAGCATGAAGTGTTCACTGCTATGCCAAGTATTTTTCTTAAGCAAGGTGAGGAATAAGCTCTTTGATGGGCAGATCTTCTCTATTCTTAGTCTTGGCACACTGTCTAAGTTTAGGGAATCTGTGCATTTCTCTTGTCAGTATCATATTACAGTTAGATAACTAAATTCCCTGCCACCAGGCAGCTATGTAGCTGGTTTATTCTTTATTATCTTTTGCAATCAATTCCTTGATTTACTGTTACAAGCCACTAATACTAAAAAAAACAAAAAAACAGAATCATGAACTTTCAGGATATAGGTCGCTGCTACATTTACACATGTTTGTGCAAATGGACTTGTTTTGAATTGCTGCATTTAATAATACCATTTTAGAATAAAAGTTTCAAATGCTATTTTAAGTAAGGATTTTTAAGTTTGTCTTAGGAAAAACATCTTTTGATTTTTTTTCCTGGAGAAGCATAAAGTAAACCTAGGCTCTAATGAAGTCAGAGAAGTATATCAATGCTTGATACGTGATAGCCTATGTAATAGTCTTTGAGATAAGTATCATAAGTGACAGGTTTGTTCTTTTACTTTTGTGATATAGCTACTGAATAGGTGATTCCTTTGATCCAGGGTCATTTAATGTTTTTTTTAAAAATATGTTGGGTAACATCTGTATTTGCACTATATTTGCACAATATTTGCACAATGATCTAAGCAAATAGGTTACTGAAGCTATGCTATCTGTCTCTTCAAAGCCATCAAAATCAGCAGAGATTCATGACCAACATCTATACTGAAGTATTTTTAGGAAATAGAAAAATGAAACAAAGTCTAGACCTTAGGAGTATTCAGGCAGAAAAAGTAATATTTAGTGAGTAAAGAAAAGCATGTTCAAATCATTTACAACTTTATTAATAAAGTGTCGTTGCATTAGGGCAATATAAAAATAATTTATAAGCAGATAGGATATAGTTACATAATATTAAAAACCTTGGAGCATAATGCCTTAGCTTATTATGAGAATTACACACACACACACACTCACACACACACACACACACACAAATATATTTATCATATTTATGACACTAAGGTGGGAACATATAATTCTACATATAGAATACATGGGCGTTTGTAGAGTTAATAACTTCATGAGCGTGGCCTTGGGATTGAGTAGGTGTGCACTAGTCAAGGGGCCAAGAGTCTCTGAAGATGATGAAGCAAACCAAATAGCCATGAACTAGTATGTCTGCATCTCTGTAGTCTAGTACAGATAGCTGGCATGAGAGGAGAGAGCCAGTTCATAGAGGACTTGGAAGAATCCTGGGACCCAAACCTTCCTCATTAAAAGTTTTGACACAATTTGAGAAGGTATAAATAGATGAATAATTTGACCCTTTCATTTTAAAGAGATCATTGGTGACTATACAGAGAACTGATTGAAAGAGGCACATCTACCTGCAAAGGCTTGAGCTGGGGAGCTATTGCTGAGTAGGAATTGATGAATACTTGAAATATGAGGCAGCAAGAGGTTTGCAAAGAGAGATTGTAGGCTAGAAGTATACCGGTACGCTATTAGCATTCACTTGGTATAGGCAGAAGCAAGCCCTGGAGATACATAAACAGAAATGGCATAAGGAGTAACTGACCCTAGTGGAGACCCAGGACAATCTTGGTTCCTTTAGGATTAGCTGAGCTCTAGCTCTCAACTCCTCTATGCTGATCCTCTAGCTCTACATTTCAAACTGTAACATTCTGTAAATTTAAATTACTTACATAGCATCTGGAGCTCCTAAAAAGACTAGAAGACTGGCATTTTTTTCTTTTTCTTTTTCTTTTTCTTTTTCTTTTTCTTTTTTTTTTAATTTTCTGCATTCTTTGTTTACATTCCAAATGATTTCCCCTTTCCTGGTTCCCTCTTTCCCATAAGTCCCATAAACCCTCTTCCCTCCGCCCATTCCCCAAACACCTCCCTCCCATTTCTCTGTTCTGGTAATCCCCTACAATCCTGGATCAAGCCTTTCCAGGACCAGGGCCCTCTCCTCTTTTCTTCTTGGGAATCATTTGATATGTTAATTGTGTCTTGAGTATTCAGAGCTTCTGGGCTAATTAATATCCACTTATCAGTGACTGCATTCCATGTGTATTCTTTTGTGACTAAGTTACCTCACTTAGGATGATATTTTACAGTTCCAACCATTTGCCTAAAAATTTCATGAATTGTTTTTAATTGCTGAGTAGTATTCCATTGTGTAAATATACCACATTTTCTGTATCCATTCCTCCCTTCACACCAGTCAGAATGGCTAAGATTAAAAACTCAGGAGACAGCAGGTGTTGGCTAGGATGTGGAGAAAGAGGAAAACTCCTCCATTGCTGGTGGAATTGCAAACTGGTACAACCACTCTGGAAATCAGTCTGGCGGTTCCTCAGAAAACTGGGCATGACACTTCCGGAGGACCCTGCTATACCACTCCTGGGCATATACCCAGAGGATTCCCCAGCATGCAATAAGGACACATGCTCCACTATGTTCATAGCAGCCTTATTTATAATAGCCAGAAGCTGGAAAGAACCCAGATGTCCCTCAATGGAGGAATGGAAGCAGAAGACATTTGCCCTCACATCAGCTGGCCTCACACAGCAGGAATGACAGCATAGTAGGTGGTTTATGGTAATCAGATGAAGGAGCCTCAATCCATAGGAAGAAATCTCAAAATCTCAGTGGAGACCATTCAAGAACCAATAGCTAAACATGAGAAGCAAGCTATGTTTATTCAGTAAAATACTGAAACGTTAAATGTGTTTACTTTCTTCACACAGTCCAAAGCAAGTTCAACTAGAGAGGTTTACTTCTATCCACTTATATAACATAGAACGAAGAAACCGGTGTGACCTACTGAATGTTCTCTGGAAATTCATACAAGTTTCCATCTTAAGAAATCTTGGTTTAAACTAGGCAAGTTGACACAAAAATTGCATGCATTCATTCACAGAAGGAGGAAAAAGCCCAAAATAAGGTTGAAGACTTGCAATAGAAAGGGCAAGTTCCCAGCTTAAATCTAGTGGGATGTTATTTATTTTCGAAGATGGTTACAACACTAAATACGCTCCAGTCTGCATTTTAATAATGCCAGTTTACCACTCTGTCATCGGTAGATTCCCTCTAACCTTTGTGGGACTTATTTGAACTGATAAAATGAGGGGGAATCATCTTCTCATAGTGACTACTGAGTTGAGTGCTTTAAGAGAGAGAGATCTACTGCCTCCACTTCTGGTTTTGGAGCATTTCTTCTCAGACATTTCCTTGGATTCTTTGCTGTGCAAAGACCAAATCTCCACAGAATAACTGATGGAGAAGAAAATGAAGGCTCCTGGCTGGTTATTCCCAGCTGGGTTTCCACCTGGCAGCCAGGGTCAAATGTCAACCTGAACATGGGGTTACTTTTGGATCTAGTTTTTGCCCTGGTGTCTTTTATATATTCTCTCTGTGTCTCTGTCTCTCTCCACCATACACACACACACACACACACACACACACACACACACACACACACGCACACGCACAAACACACACACACACACACACACACACCACATTATGTTAAATGACAGGACTGATAAA
This sequence comes from Apodemus sylvaticus, assembly GCF_947179515.1. Taxonomy (NCBI): domain Eukaryota; kingdom Metazoa; phylum Chordata; class Mammalia; order Rodentia; family Muridae; genus Apodemus; species Apodemus sylvaticus. Next base: position 23,530,408 of record NC_067490.1, on the reverse strand, counting down.
ATTAAGAGATTTTAGCTGTTGTATAACAGTAATAGTATAACAGTATAATAAAAACTTGCTGTAAGTAATCTAAAAGGTAAGTGAGAACAAAGGGATTTATGATACACAGAAGCCAGTTTTAAAATCCAAATACTTGCTTTTTTGGAATGAAGAAAAAGAGGAGGAGGAAGAGAAAGAGGAAGAGGAAGAATCTGCTTCAGAGGAATAAAAGTCAAATAAATACTATAAAACAGGCAACAGATACAAACAATTTGTAACAAAGAAAAATATACCTTTCTTTTTTTGTGTATCAGTTAGAATTGCCTCAATTTAAAAGATACTAGCAATTAGAGAAGTAAAACTTAAATCAGCACAAGATTGTATGGTATAGCTATGAAAATGTTAACACGTAAGACATGACAAAGTTAGGAAGTACAGGAATGGAAACTCACTCCATACTGGATGGAATGTAAATTGAATTTGGTTCTTTGGAGAGCAATTTGGGAACATCTTAGGAAGCTGATGTAGGGCCTAGTCTAATTGTCTAAGGTACCTAAGGAGACATACATCAGTGTTTGCTACAAATGTCACAACCTCAATGTCCTAGTTACTGTAACAGCTGTCAGTCTAGGGTTAGCAAGAGGGCTCAGCTGGTAAAGGAGCCTGCCTCCATTCTTGATGGCCCAGGTTCAATCCCTGGCACCCCCACAATGGAAGAAAAGAGCTGACTAGAAAGTTGGGCTCTGACCTTTCCATATGTGCTGTGGTATGTGCACAATACACACATAGACACACACAGACACACACAGAGACACACAGACACACACAGACACATATACTCACAGATACACACACATACACACAAATACACAGACACACACATACATGCACATACACAGACACATGCACAGACACACAAAGACACAAATACATACATACACACATGCACACACATACACACAGACACTCACAGACACACACACACATACACATACACACACATATACACACATTCACACACACACATATACATACACACAGAGACACACATTCACTCACAGACACACACACACACATACACATACACACACACATACACACACATTTTAGAAAATCAGTATGGCCAGAATATCATAAACTATGTGGGGTATGATAAAGAGTAGAGTTATTGTGAAAGTCAGTTTAGAGATGTCGACACATTTGAGCTAAGAGTGAGACTATCTGTGAGATGCAGGTACAATACAGCTCAAGTTCTGAGTCAGCATAAAGGACTGACCAGGATGAGAGACAGGAGTCAGAGCCATGTAGATTATAGTCAAAGATGGGGACTAGATCAAATCAACCAGAGATGCTATATCATTTAAAGAACAAGACTGAAGATAGCCTCGAGGGACAAGAAGAAAACCTTCTCCCCTACAGCAGTGACCAATGCACAGCCTCCTGCTCTCTCCTTTGACAGAGCTTACAACCAGAGCTGTAGAAGCATCTGATATTGCCTTAGCATCTGCATGCAAAAAAAGATGCAACGATACACTGGGTGTGATGGGGCTCGTGAAACTTAGAGTTCTGGCAAATATTACTGATGGCAGAGGAAATATTTGTTTTCACTGGGTTTATGAAATGAATTTGTGAGTTTTCAGCATTTAAATGAGTACTTTTACACAACTTACATGCACACAGACACACACAGACATGCACATACACACAGACATGCATATACACACAGACACATACAGACACAAACATACATGCACATACACACAGACACACACATACACACACATACACACACACACACACACACACATATATATATATACACACACATACACACACATACATACACACAGACACACACAGGCACATACACAGACACACACATATGTACATACACACATACATACATATACTCACAAACACACACAGACACATACATACACATACACACAGAGACACATATAGACACACATATATACATATATACATACACACACACACATACATACACACACAGACACACAGACACATACACACATACATACACATACACATACATACACACAGAGACACATATAGACACACAGATATACATATACACATACACACACACATACATACACACAGACACACACATACACATACATACACACAGAGGCACATATAGACACACACATATACATACATACATACACACACAGACACACAGACACATACATATACACACATATATACATACACATATACACTACAGATAGGTAGACAGAAAAACACGGCTGTTGTAAAGTAGTAGGAATGTGGGCTGCTATCACAGTGTGTTCTACCAAGTTAGAAACTGACAAAAATAAATAGAAAGAGAACACAAACAGCTGCCTACCCAACCCAGTGGTAGAGGACGCGCACCAGGAAGGAGATGCTGGTTTTCCCAGTATACAAACAAAACACGATGATAAATACATCGTGTCTTGCTGAGCAGTGTACAAACTATTGACACAGAAAGACCTATAACTTCCTTGAAATTATACCGATTTAAAGACTAAAGTTTAGAAACCTGACATAACAACAGGTGAATCCACTGAATATCTGAAGACGTGGCAAACTAAATTACGGCGCATGCGCAAACTCTCTGCTTCTAGTGTCTTAGACTATCAGTTCCTGGGGCTACACATTACTTTCTCAAGACTTCTTCTGCTGGGAGGACGCTCAGACTTATGTCACCAGTATTTATGTCATTAGCAGGCCTTTGTGTGCCCAGCACAAGCCATTGATTAGCCTGAAGTTATAAATTTCGAAGATGTTAATGATGCTGCAAAGAAGTAATTGAAGACTTCACTTGGACCGTGTCCTTAAGGTGTTCGTAAGGATGGTGAAGTTTCACTTCATGGAATCAGTGGGGTCCTGATGTTGGAAAAGTTTGGTTGCATGGCTCTCCTTTTTTATTTCCTTCTGTTTGATGCTCATTTATTAGTGAAAAATATAGACTTCCTAATTATTAATATTTTGTAACAATATCTCCTATGGTATTTTATTTTATTAATTGAAAATAAGTTTTTCAGATAGAATATTTTGATTATAGTTTTCTTTCTCTTGTACTCTCCCAGATCCTATCTCACCGTACAAACAACTCCATGTATTCTTCCTCATTTCCTTTAGAAAACAAGTCAATAAACAAACAAACCAGAATAAAGCAAAACAAACCGAAAAAATCATAATGAAAAAGCCCACACACATGCACACACAAGTTCACACAAAACCCATTAAAAATACAATTCAGAGACCATAATGGATAAGCAAAATACAAGAAGGTAAAAAAGAAACAGTATGAGACAACCATGACTAAAAATAGCATTGAGTTCACCTTGCGTTGGCTGCTTTGCTGGGCCTAGGGCTTTCCTTGAGTGTTCCTTTTGTTTATTTTTCCCTTCTTAATATTATCGTGTGGCCATGGATGTGACTTCTCATTCCCTGGGTGAGCTTCAGAAAGTTCACTGCTAGTTTTGCTTTTCCTATCTGGAAACGATGGAGTATAGAGGAACACACTGTGGTCTGGTCCACGCCTCGCTCCTAATTTCCCATCATCTTGGGAAGCATCCTGTCTCCTATTCCTATCATTGTGAATACGAACCATGGCATTGGATATGAGTAGATAATTTATCTTCTTCCACAATTCTCAATGTATTCATGAATTCCAGAACAATATGGTGATTAGAAATCTTGTAGATAAAATGCATTCTATAGCTATATAGTTTAAAAGTCTTTAACAATAGTTTAGGCGTGTTCACACCTCTATTGAAATAGGAGCAAGGATATTATTCCAGGCAGGGGGAGTGAACGATGATAGGTTGAAAGCCCCCTTTAGTTTTCAGGCCTGGCCACAGTGCCATGGGTGTGAAATGCTTGCTGTGACTATTGGGGAACTAGAGCATGACTTGATTCAGAGGGCAGACTCAGTGCTGAGGCAGGGAATCTGATATCTCCTCACAACCTTGAAACATAAATTCAAGAAGATGACTTTCCCAGGATACTCCTACTGAGATGAAATTCCTACAGCCATTTTTTATGCACAGTTAAAGGTATCTTTGAATCATATATGCATGTTCACAAAAATGTATGTATGAACCAAGACATTAAAATGTTTTTTTCTTACATATTTTTTTAAAAATTTCTGTCAACAAATACTGACTGAGCACTAATTATCAGGCACTGTGTTCAGTGCTAGAATCATCAAAATGCTGATGTCAATTCTTTTCTTATTCTAGTGCATAACAAAGAAATTCAACTCTGTTCCTTGGGTAAGCTCAGGTCAGCAGCTGAATATAGTAATTTCTAAGGAAATTCATTCCCCAGCCTAGATGCAAATCCTTGGAAAGACTGAGCAGGTAGTCTTATGCCGTGAGACTATGATGAGAGAGTATTCACATGTTACGTTGGATGGCTTTCACATATCTACACACATTTTTTTTGTTTACATCCTTTGTCTAGCGAGCATAGATGTTTTTTAGCTGACATGTGTATGGGATTATCTGTATCTGATCACACAGATGACCGTGTAACCACAGCCTGGCATTGTGGCCTTTTTCTGATTTCCCTCATGAATAGAGGTACATGGAGGCCCTTTAGCAGTCTATGGCTATTGCACATAAAACAGAATCAAGAAGGACAATTCAGAACCTGCTATTTTCTATCTTCCATTCTCTTTCAATGACGCTTGTCTCACCAAATTTCAGAGAAGGGGTCGATGTATATTAATAACGTATAAAAGCTTCACCATACCCTGAGATAACCATTGAGAACTTGGTCATGCCCCAGAAAGTCTGCAAGGCTCAGTATGAGAGCAGAGAAATACAAATGGTTGGTGTTATTCTAAAAATGTTTTCCTTCTCTAGCTGCTAATAAGGATCATTCAAATAGATTATCTCAAAAAGTCTAGGAAACCCAAGAAAGGGAGAAAATACTTCCTTTTGCCAGGAGAGGTCCTGAGATTGACATATGAGATTTTGCAAACAATTTTTTTCTGAAAAATACTCCCAGATTTCAGTACTTCTGTGTCTCCTGCATACAATGGTGTGCCCTAGAGACATGTTCACATCCATGTTATCAACTGTAATGATTCAGGATGCCCCTGGGGGAGATTTTTTCACTTTTTCTTTCTGTCCCCATCAGTTGAACAGCTGGTTGTTTTCTTCTAGTTTCCTTCAGATATTTTTGACTATGTGACCCTGGATACTTATCCAAATAAGTATATAATAATTTATTCATGGTGTAATAACTTTGAACTTCTGATTCTCTGCTTTCTTGTCAGTGCCTTCTATGTTGTGTGGTATATGTTCAGTAAATGTGAGTGAATACAGAATAATGAAGGTCTGAATGTCATGTGTCACTTTGCTGTCATTCGCTGCCCTGCCAGCTCTGAAATAGTTATCATGATCTCCACCGAACAGATAGGACAAAAGGGATCAACTTGATAGCCACGGCTTCAGCAAAGCTCAACTACCACTTGACTGGGTAATTGTAAAATCCTTACTATGTAAAATGAGATATCATTCCAACCACTCTTCTGTAGAGTGCAGAGTGTTTACTCAAGGAAGAGTAGGTCTTTTTAAGCAATCTCCTTAATTGATAGACGTCTTCTTACCTAATTAATTCGTTAAGTGCTTATTAAGGACCTAATGCATGCAGACGTTGATTGGGCCTTGGAGACATCCTAATGAACAGTACAGACAAATCCAGATCTCACCATTCATGGTACAGATATACAAATTAAAAAGAAATCAGGAGAGTTTTAAGAGCCTTGAAAGGACCCAAGGGTGATGAGGCTGGGGGTGACAAGGGAAGCAGATTGGAACGCGTGTCCTATGGTCTAGTATCACAACCCACTTTGTCCCACCTTCTCCATCCTGATCACATTCCAGAAGGCTGACACCTATGCAGAATGTTGCTGACCACACTTACCATCTGCTCTCTGGTTGCGTTTCACCATGGAAATCAATCCATAGTATGGTGGTGAACATGAAAACATTGAGGACTGGGAATATATTACCTTGCTAATTGGGGTGCTTTTCTTTAAAGAAAGGCTTGTTCCTGTTGGAAGAGTCTGTGTTTTCATGCTCTGAGCTTGAAGAGCTTCTCTTCCCTTATTCTTTCACCTTTTGGAAGTCTAATTATTCTTTGGTCCTGTGGTAACAGTGTCATGTGACTGCTTTAACCTTGATGATGATGATGATGATGATGATGATGATGATGAGGGCGGCCACTACAACCCTTCACTAACACTTCCCTTCAGTGGTTAAATAGTGTAAGACAACCATTTATTTCTTGTACACCCAAAATGGATAAAGGTAGTTAAGAAAGGTATCTCTGATGAACTACTAGACACTATGAGCTTTGAAAACGCAAACCTGAGGGAAATATTCAGAGAAGAAATGTCTAAGTCAGGGAAACACTTTAGATAAAGGAAGGGGGGAGAGAGAGAGAGAGAGAGAGAGAGAGAGAGAGAGAGAGAGAGAGAGAGAGAGAGGTCCTATGTGTTTATACGAACAAAATTTCAGTCCAAGGGCAGGCAGTTAACTAGGAGAGGCTGTAGGAAGTGCAGTTTAGATACAAGCTTACATGAGTATCCTCCCAACTAACATCTTTGCCGTGCTTTAAAAGAAGACACAAGAAAAATAGATCAGTAAAAGTAACATGTTGTGTGTTGTAGCCTTCCCTAACCCTGTTTGTAAATTCCTAGGGAAGCCGAGAGAACATTGCTAAAAGTAAATAATTTACCTTTTCGTTCTCCTCTATTCAAGGCACATTTGCCTGAGTCGTTGAAGCAGCTCAACAAGGGAATAGGCAGAAAAGATGAAGACAATTAATAGGGCAAGACCCTATTAATTAATGTATTAATTATTATAAGTCATCTGCGCTGCTCACCCTAGTGAGTTTTAAAACCCGAACCATCGACAACCCTGTGAGAAGTAGTTTGGAAATCTAGAATGCATATCAGTTTATTTTTTAAAATCTATTTTTATTTAGATGTGTGTGTGTATGTGTGTGTGTGTGTGTGTGTGTGTTGATCTCTTAACATCTCCTATAATTACTTTTCTTTTTATCTTTATGTTTGGTCAGTTTCACCTGCCCCTCTCCTACAAGAAGAACGTACCTCTTCATTTCATTTGTCCTGCTTTGCCTTCTCCATTTGTGTTTGTTCTATTCGCATATACCACATGGTATTTTCTATCCTGGAGCTCCCTTCACCAAGCTGGTTGCGGTCCCTCCTGGGTCCTCTAAACTGCTGATTAGTGAAATCGCACTCTGAAAAGGATACTGTTCCTGAGAATATTTTTCACTTCCTATAAATACTTTGCCTTGATGTAGAGAGTGGACTCAGAGGCCCAGGGCATCTGGGGTAGTGCCTGGCATGTTTTACCTGTGCAGTGAATGTCTGTTGATGGAATGATCGCGTAAGGACACAGTCTCCAGCAAAAACAGTTGAGACAAAGCTACTATGGGGTAGGTAGCGTTAGGGAGACAGAAAGACTGAGCTTCAGCACTGTCCTCTATGAAACAAGGTATAACAATGTCTACCATGGGACTTCTGTAAGAATCAAAGGGCGCAATGCATTCAGAGACATTGTACGGAGCCTAGTGCGCAGGAACTATTACTATTACTTTTGATCTTTATTATTGTACAACTGTACATGATAAATGTCTTTTTCTCAGGAAGTTAAAATTCGCAGTAAAATTTTAGCAGGACTAGTTTACTGTCAGACTTTTCATTGTCTACTAGAAACACTTAAAGATTAAATATTAGCTTATTAACAAGCGAAGGGGGAGTGGGAGGTTAAAATCTGTAAGGCATACATACATTAAATCATGCTTTCCTTCCATTTGTGTCTTAAGCAGCTGTGTGTTCAAGAGTAGTGAGATGACTCTTTTTCTTTAGAAAATTCAGACCCATTGGAGTTGTCTTTCTTGGGTGTCACCATGGTGTCCCTAACGACTTTTTTATTTAGATAAAACTGTGGCTGGAGTTGTTTCTCTTTCGCAGCCTTTGTTGCTGGCACACACCCAGGACCTCTCTTTTGTCCTCTCTCTTTACTTCATTTTTTTTCCTGATGGATCATCTAAAGACAATCTAACCCCACCTCTCATATCTATTTATATGAAAACATTGCGGCCTCTGAGGAGTTCTTGTCCCTGGTTATGTGTCCCGGGCTATATGTCAGCTGTAGGGGTCCAGAATGAGCAGGGGCAGTAGGGGAGATGGAGTGGGCAGAGAGCACTGTGTTCCCATTACACATTTCATCCTTTGGGAATTGAAATCACATTTCTCTAGAGGGCATAGGTTCTGTCTCCAAATTACATCTTGAGAGGACCGAGGGAGAGAGAGAGAGAGAGACAGAAAACATTCATTTAGCATTCTCAGGCATGTGCAGGGAAAGTGGAGAGAATGGGTGCTTATCAATAAAGGAGAGTTAATTAAAACCCAGCCCAACAGTCAATCCAGAGGGTATTTGAAGAGAGGAAAGCGACGAACTTTCTTGATGTGCCAAAGACAGTTATGGGATAAGATATGGAACACAGAGGTAAAAGTTGCTCGTATTTAGTGGCATCGAGTGAAGGGTCCTGTATTTCTGATGGGGAAACTCAAAATCAATCAAGCAACCAAACAAGAACAAAACCACAAGCCAACAAATAGAAAGATCCTACAGGTACAGTTGCAGTATTTTTCTAGAGTTTTCAGAGACAAGGAAAAGTAAATTATTTCCATCTACCTATCATGATATGGAGTCCTCTGTCTTACCACTTGAAAGGTTAAGTCAATCAATACAGGGCTCCATTATTGTTGCCATACATCATGCTGCTATGGACATTTCTAAATTAAAATGCATCCTGCTCTTTATTCTATATCACACTCTACTATTCAGCCCCCTTTGCGGTCTCCCCTGATAACCAGAAGCTCTGAGTTACTTGCTGTAAGTCTTTGCTTACCTTCCCCATATGTTCCTCTGCTTGAGATACTTTCCTGTTGTTTCCGCTTTGGGCCAGAGCTTGGTGGACAGAGCAGAGCCCTTAGCATTTTCTTACTATTGGGATTGTCTGAAATAAATGTTAACTGCAGCTCAGAAGAGAGCATACTCGTCACGAACCCCCTCGCAGATGCAGCTCTGCCACATCGTACTAAGTCTCCCCCCCTTCCATCTGGAACGGCCAGAAGAAAACCCAATGGAGCCTAAACACCGCTACATTAGCCAGGGATGCCTAGGGTTCAGTCACTGGGAAGAGATTTCATTGGCACGATGCGCCAGGGTACCATGCCAGGTCCTGATTCTTTTTCTAGTACAGAGATGAGGATCTCAGAAGGTGCTTGGATTGGCATGGAGTCTGAGGCAGCCAGAGTATCTATTTATCTTACCACGGAGTGTGCTAATCCATAGACACTGCGGCGTTTTGAAAAAGAAAAATAATAAAAAAAAATATTTTGCTCGCTAACTTTTTAAGTCATGCTGGCCTGGCGAAATCAATAGAACATGTCGTAACTGATTCACGGAATGAAAAAGCCGGGCCTGACTGGTGAACTCTGCAGTCGCCTACTCCCCGCATCTGGCCCTTCTCATAAGCGCACTTCCTTTAGTACTGCCTGAGCCAAGCCAAGGGTGCAGTCGGAGCTGGAAGGCAGCTCCTTTGCAGACAGGCGAGATGTAGCTGGCATTGTCCCCCTGGGGTCTTAGGCTTTCCCTCTGTCTCTGTTCCCGATCAGGTCAGCTGAAGGACTTTAGCCTCTTCCTCATGGTCCCTAATGTCCTCCGAGCATCTTTCCAGGACTGCAATCCTCCATTTGCACCAGTCGCTTGACATCTTAATCTATGCCCTCCCTCTGTCTTCTCTCACCTTTTTCTTCCTGCCTCAGCCTGTCTTAGTCCATCTGTCCCTTCCTCTCATCGATCTCTATAACCTCACAAGGTGAACCTTTATTTTCCTGCTTTGTCCTTTTAAAATTCAGCGCCGAACTCTGTCATCCCTAAGACAGCATTGTATGTCTCTTTGCCAGTCCCTGCTAAATTATGTTCATATATTACCCTTAAAAACTGAGGTGACTCCGTAGATAAACCGAGCCGGGCTCGGTGCCTTGGCATCCAGCTAATTTTCTCAGGGATCATGGAAGAGAAGTGTATCCCCAGTACACTGGAGGGTTTAGTCTTTCTTGATGGGTTGCCATCTATTTAAAACAGTGTGCAGGCCTTAAGCCCCCTCTTTTAAGATAGAAGGAGCCCTTCTCAAACTGTCAAAAGTGACCAAGAGCGGTCACACCATCTAGAATAAATTGATCACATTGCTGGGACCAATAGACAACTCCAAGCATATTCACGTGGATTTCATCTTCTTTTTGTTCTTTTGGTGCCACTTCAGAAGCAGGAAAGCAGTAAGAATTACAGGACACTGCAGCCGGGAGTGATCAATAGAGTTCTTACTGCCTAGCTGGCTGGAGGCTCTTGGAATTTCTCCACACGGGGCCCTGTTTACGGCATGCCGTGCAAACACAGTGCATCCGTTTTTAGTGAGCTGAAAGGTTTGCATCTATCTTAAATCTTGCATCATATTGCACCAGCCCCGGACATTACTGTCACTTAGGATGTGCAGCATTGTATCAAAAATTAACCACCGATGCCGTATTAAAACAGCTGTGGGGTTCGATTTAGCTACAGCCGGAAGAAAATGTTATGCTATGGAAGTTGGCCAGAACTGTAGCACAGCTATGCTGTAAATAAGGAGGAGAAGAAAGGAATTGAGGTCAAGCTGAAAAAAAAAAGATAGAAATGGGTGCCAGGGAGCATAATTCATATGGCCAGTTGCAATTCAGAAGGACTCAGATCTATGAGGTACATTCGTTCCTGGGTGAGCAGATGCAGGGTTTGTAGCAGGAGGTCTCATCAGACTGGTAATTAGAGATACAAATAAGAAAACACCTATAAATGGGATTCACCATAGTGATTCATCTTCTGGACTCACTATATTGATTGTGGGATGTATGGCTAGAAAAACTAGGGCTGCTTGAAATCAATTTTGAGAAGTACATTCCGATGCCCAGGGAACTGTAGCAAAGCAAGGCTGTTAAGAATGCAAGGCTGTCTTGAACACCCTGGAATTGGAGCCGTCCTCCGAGAACGGCTCGTCCTGAGAGACAACGGTTGTCTCTGCTGAAGGTAAACCGTTGGAGGGTTCTGTTGCTACACCTTTGCAGCAAACACCGAGGTGGCAACATTTTCATTTCCGTGGAATAGTGGCCTTGTGAGGGTCTCATTAACGGCGGCATCATCTGTCTCCTTGCTATTTATTTGGCTCATTCAGTCATAGGTGGGTAGGAAGGCCCTGGTAGGCTTGGTTTTCATTCAGTTCTGACTCCAGCTCCGGGAAACAGAAAGGGTCAGGGACAGCTGTCACAAAGCCAGGGTTCCCTTTCCTCTGTGGGAAGCCAGGAGGAGGTTTCTCCATGTGACTTCCTAGGAACAGAGTGATCAGACAGAAAGTGTTTCCTCACCCCGGAAGTTGGCGGCCTGCAAGTCCTGTTCTGGTTGTCTTGTCCACTGGGTAGGAACAGACAGGAACTAGAGTGGCCACGGAATTAGACATCGTCTTCCTTGCTAGAGCGACAGGAAGACTGGTGACCATAAGAGCTCAGCCAATCCTGACCTTCACCTGTCATTTGTCTGCCTTGCTGGTTCAGACGTGAAATGCTTACTCGTGCAACAAATCACAAGGACACACACTCAGACCTCCTAAGCCTTCCCAAAACCTCCGGTGGAAATAAATTCTGCCACCGAGGTATAACTGCATGTTCTTCTTTTATGGCTTAATCAATAAATATGCTTTTTTTTGTAATCTCAGTGTTCAATTTTAAAAGTGCTATTTAAGAACTGTGTGTCTAACGAGATGCTATTTAACACAGGAGTTTTGGTCAGTGTGCCACTCCACCTCTTTATCCCTTACTCATTTGAGATAGGATTTCCCACTGAACCTGAGTCTAGGCTAGTAACCTACAAGCCTTAGGGATCGTCCTGTCTCCGATCCCACATCCCCATGCCACAGTTCTGGAGTTTCAGGCTCAGGTGCATCTATGCCGTTTCGTTTTGTTATTGTTGTCCTTGTTGTCGTGAAATTGGGACCCAAACCCATAACCTTATGCTTGCATGGTAAACACTGTTACCCACTAAGCCATCTCTCCACTCCCATCATATTAAGTTGATGAAGTACACTGGCTACAGAGGCAGGAGAAAATTAGTTTTCGGTAGCAAAGAGGTTCCTGGTTGGTTATCCATTCCTAAGTGCTCATTCCTAAATTAATGTACATGAGAACAGCACTAAAGGGACGTGTGTGTGTGTGAGTGTGTGTGTGTGTGTGTGCGAACCAATAACTATAGAAGAAGAGGTCATGAACCCAAGAAAGGGGAGGAGTTAGTAATGATGTAAATACAGCATCTTCCTGTATAAAAGTCTCAGCAGTAAACTACTTCAGTAAGGAGAGAGACAGGGAGGAAGAAGGGGAGGAGGGTTGGGTGTTCCTGGGGAGAGAGAGTTGTGGTGTCTATGCTCAAGATGTATTACTGAAATTCATAAAATAGTCAAAGAATAATGACACTCTATTAAAAAATTCTCTGAGTAAATACATGTTTGTAATTCAATCTCTTGTGAGCTGAAGAATTTGATGGTAGTTTTAATGCCATACTGAGCTTTGTAGGAAATTCAAGGTTAGTCTGTCTTATATAAGAGACACTGTTTTCAAACAGCCAGAAAACAAAAGAACTTTTAGGAAATAGTATGACAAGTTTAGTAAGTTTATTCACAGAAACTTCACAAATTCCACATTTGTCACCTTTTGGTTCTTTTGAGGTAGCATCCATGTTGTTCTGGTTGTCCTAGAACTTGATATGCATTCCAGGTTGGCTTCACCTATATGCCTCCTAAGTACTGGTTTAAAGGCATTCACCACCTTTAAATCCCACATTTCTTAATTGTGAACTGAGAGGGGTAAAGGCAGGGGCAACTGTGTCCAGGAAGTTCTGTATAGAAAAAGAATACAGCTGGAGAGATGGCTCAGTGGTTAAGAGCACTGACTGCTCTTCCAGAGGTCCTGAGTTCAATTCCCAGCAACCACATGGTGGCTCACAACCATTTATAGTGGGATCTGATGCCCTTTTCTGTTGTGTCTGAAGACACAGCAACAGTGTGCTCCCATACAAAAGGAAAGTGTCTTTACCTCAGTCTTTCAGTTTTACATTGTATGATAAGAACACTCAGCATGAGGTGTACTTTATCAAAAAAACTGTAATCATGCAGTTTTATAATCTATATTAATTATGGATACAGAGTTTGTAGTAGCAGGTGTCATAAAAATTAAAACTTTTTACCCACTGAAAAGCAACCCACAGGGTCTTATGTCTACTACACATGTGTTCAGCCTGTTAAAGGGAATCTGTGTTGTGCAGAATCATGGGTTTGTTACTCAGCCTTGGTTATCCCATGCTTCTGTTTTTGGACTCCTGAAAGTTTTGCTATATGCATGTCAGTTTTCTTAAACATATGCTGGCTTTGGAAATACTAAGCCAGAATATTTTATGAACTAGTCAGTATAGTTTCTATCTAAAACATAAGCAAGTAGACTCATTCAGGAAGTTATAGTCTGTGACTTATCTAATTTCAGAAAATGGAGTATAGGATTTATAGACTGTAACGCTCTAGAAAACAGGAAAAGAATCATACTTATTTAGTATATCAGCTATGGGAAAATTGACATTTTCAATTAATAATAAATACTTGGTTTTTTCTCTACCAATAATGAAAATTCTTGATAATTTATCTAAATTTAAGGCACATTCAGACATTCATCAGATAGAAGTGTTGAATGTTTTCACCTTTGTAGTCTATATTTGGCAGTGAATAGTAAGTCTTTTTTTTTTCCTTATGATCTCTGAAGTAGGGCCATATTTGCAGTGCTTAAAGTTTTATCTCTACACATAGGCTGTGGGTCATATAGAACCCTAAGCAAACTCCACTATTTGAAATTCTCAGTGTATCTTGCCACTTGTGATTCCTAACATGGGCATTGAAATCACTAGCTACAATTCAATTCTCTCAGAAGCCTGTGTACACAGAGCTTATATGAAATTTCACTTGAATTTCCCAGTACTTCTCAACAACAGAAATTTCAATTTTGAACAAGCAACCAAATGACAAACTAACTCATCCATTTTAGGAAGTAATCATCTTCAAAATAAAACAAATACAGTTACAGAGTCTGCTTAGATGCTGGTGACTCCTTCCAGAACATGACAGTCACCTCCTTGGGATTTAAGGGGCACTTCTTAATGAGATGAGTAATATGAAAAAGAAATAGCAGAGAGGGAATGGATCCATGCGGTAGGGAACTAATGAAAAATTGGACTAGAAGAGTAAATTTGAATCAAGTTGAATCAGATTGCAGAGGGCCAAAACTGACAGATGAGTTTGACCATTTTTCTTATGTGTGTGTGTGTATGTGTGTGTGTGTGTGATATGGTGTCATTACGACAATGTCATGTGGAATATTCTGTAGAAAACTGTGATAAAGAGTATTCTAAACAATGGCAAAGAAAAACCAAAGGCTCCCAGTCTCAGTTTTCCTCTACTGAGATACATCCCTTCTCCATTCTGCCTTACAAGTTTCTCAGCTTGAGATCATAGCTGAAATACTGCCTTGCCAAGTCCTTTTCCTTTATCTCCAAAGCTAGTAGATTATTGGTTAGTAGTTCATTTTTATACTCCCCAACACAGTGTTACTTACTTTGCAGCATTACACTTAAATATAATTAATTTATTATTCATAAAGTTAAAAAGATCTCTTGACAGGAAAATGTTTACCACAACAGTGAACTAGTAAGTTTCCAACAAATTTTTCACACACCAGTTGACATCTTTATTGTGTTTGAAACATTTTTTTTTTTTTGGTTTTGAAACATATAGGAAAATCAGAAGGATTGAATAGATTTAAGTTTTAAAGATTTAAATTAAGCATAATTCAGGGTAATTTATTTATTTATTTATTCATTTATTTATTTAATGTACATGGGTCTATTGTCGCTGTCTTCAGACACACCAGGTGACAGCATCAGATGCCCATTATAGGTGGTTGTGAGCCACCATGTGGTTGCTGGGAATCAAACTCAGGACCTCTGGAAGAGCAGTCAGTGCTCTTAACCACTGCGCCATCTCTCCAGCTCAATTCAGGCTTTTAATCATTGAAACATGTTAAGCAAGTATTGGAATATCATTTGTAATTTTAGAATAGATGAGTTTTATGTATTTTACTTAATAGGCATTGATAAAGATTTACAGTAGAAGGCAGAATGTTAATTGTCTACTTAGAGATAATGAGTTGAGCACTTATGAAGGAAAACAGAGAATAGAGAAGACTCAGATTGATTTGAAAGACTCTGTCCATCCTACAGGCAGAGTAAACTTGGCTACAAGATACTCCTGTAGATGAACTGACACAAAACCACCATTAATCATGAGAAATATATGCATGCCAGGAAGCCAAGTGTTTCTTACCCAATGGGCTCAGATTCACAGAATTGGGGATGAAGTCTATAACAGGTCATAGTTTAATTCTTGATTCCTCCATATAATACAGCCAAATATGCACCAAGATTTTCCAGAAATCACCCTGTCATAGAAACCAGTCCACCACCCTTTCTTTTCCTTCCTGTCATTCATGTGAGAAATAGTTCCCTTGATCTCACCACTGCTTTCCGAATGCTGGGATTATAGGGCTGTGCCAGCATGCCTGGTTCCACCCATAGGCACTGCATGAAAAGCCAGTCTTACTTACTGTGCTACATTTTCAAATCACATTATTAAAAGGACAACATGAGAACAAAAAAAGCGTATATTAAGTGCTGTAGATCACATGAGCCAGTGGTACTAATCTATACTAATGGGAATTCAGGAAAAGGAGCCTTTCACACTGAACCAACACTGCTACTCTAAATGTTTACCCAGGAGAAATCAAAGTATATATCAACGAAGGATATATGGATGGACGTTAAAACAGCTTTATTCACAGCTGTCAAAAAAACCAGAGGTGGTTTAATCATCTGCTAATGAGTTGTTGAACAAACAAGGCTCTTGGAGATGAATATGCAGTGGGGTATTGCTCTGAGTTAACGGGAAGAATGACAGTGATGTATATCCCCCATTTTCTTACACAACAGCGTAATCTCCAGGGCAGATCATCACAAACACTGAATCAAGAATGGAACTAGACTTGGGTCAAAGAGAAGCACCCAAATGAAGATTCCATTTGTACCAAACTCATAAAGGTTGAATCTATGGTCATCTAGTGGTCAACTGACGTGGCAGTGAGAAGAAACCCCAGAGGGACACAGTTCAGCGTTCTTGATGACAGACATTTTTGACGGCTTGACTTGCATCATGGTTACGCTGGTGGACACCTTTGTAAACATCTACTAAAAATATGGGTGTGGCAGTATAGTCACTCAGAAGGCTGATGTAGAAGGCTTCGTAGTTCATGCCTGTCCTCTGCTTTTTGTCAATATGAGTTTGAGGCCAGTCTAGGCTACAGGAGAACTTTTCTCATAAATCATAGAAGCAAGCATACACAAACCACAGACAGCAATCATTTCCCCTCTATTACAGGAGCCATTTCAAGTCTATGCATTCTCTTTTGATGAAAAGTATACCTCAATTAGGCTGATTAAAAAGAGATGTGTAGGTAAACATTGTGAGCCTAACAGTTATTTTAAAACATATAATTTATACAAGACAACTTTAGCATTATGATATAGATTATATGTTTCTTATGATACATGTCAACAAAGTGAATTCAAAGGAACTTGAAAGGGTTCCATATAGAATTGCTTGGTTATTGAAAGTTTAGTTATCATGAAATTAATGCTTCCATTATTCAAATGAAGTTAAAAATAATTTACTTTTGAAATGAATGCAAGGTTTTCTTGCCACCTGTTTGCACAAATTACTAAAAATTCATTAGTATATTTATGCTAGCAGTATATTAAAAGAAGAAAGCATGTAGAGAATATCAAGGAAATATTTTCTTACTAATTGTCAGTTTTCTAAAGCAAACATTATATATCATCTGTATTCAGTATCATTTCATTCACATTGGAAACTGACATTCCTCACATTCCTCACGTTATCAGAGTTGTATCCTGAGTTCACTTGAATGACTGAGGAATAAGCCATTATTTTGAATAATTTTGTTTTGTTTTGTTTTGTTTTTCAACACAGGGTTTTTCTGTATAGCCTTGGCTGTCCTGGAACTCACTCTGTAGACCAGGCTGGCCTTGAACTCAGAAATCCGCCTGCCTCTGCCTCCCAAGTGCTGGGATTAAAGACTTGTGCCACCACCGCCCAGCTTTGAATAATTACAAAAAGAACCTCTGCTACCCCTCAATTCTTTTATATAAACATACTTATGCCATCATTTTACATATGACTAATAAGGATCACTGCTTGACTTACCTTGTAATGCTGATGTTTCTAAAATCTCCTTATTTCTTTCCACTGTCTTTTTGTCTGTTACCTTTATGTGTGTGTGTGTGTGTGTGTGTGTGTGTGTGTGTCTGTGCGCGCGAGAGTGTTCATGGATAGATGGGTGCCATTGAGCACCCTTGGGGATTGTTCCTTAGCCACTTCCCCCATCCCCATATTTTTGTCTCTCAGACCAGGAACTGTCCAAGGAGGGTGGGTTGCCTGGCTACTGAGCCTCAGGGATGTTCCTGTATCTACCTTTCCCTGCTCCAGATTATGAGGGCATGTAACCACGATCAGCCTCTTTTGATGCATGTTCATGGACTTGAGGTCCTCCTGCTTATGAGGCAAACACTTCCCTGACTCACCTATCATCCCGCTCAGAATGAACATTTTCAAATCAGTAAGCCACACGGTAAAAGAAAAGACCCATTACAAGAGAAATCGAAAAGATGCAAAATCACAAAGAACGGAGAACGACATAAATCTGTGTTCTTCCAAGTGCAACTGGGAACCACAGTAAACCGAGCCTATGTCTTCAAACCTGAGATAGTAGTAATATAAGGAAAGGGGTGTACGTCAGAAGGCTAAGCTTAGAAACTCAATGGCGTGTGTCAAAAAGAAGATGCCAAGACTATTAAAGAGCACAAGTTAAGAAAATGTTCAGAAGTCATGGGGCCAAGAAGAAGAAAGTAATTGCAGTTATTTCCAAGTTTCTAAACCAAATGCTGGCAGGATAAAATAGACTACAGTACACTGCAGTGTTTTAAAACAAAAGCACATGTTCTGACCTTGAAGATGACCAGCGCCTACAAACAAGAAATACAGGAAGGAGTAAAATACCTGACGCAAATGCACTGGTAGAGATGACAGAGACCCCTGTAATAGAAATAAATCATGCTGACAGTGGACTTTCCATTGGATGTGGACCCATGCCCATGCTTAGCTGTATGAGAGTGGTTTACAGCCTTCCCTGTTTGTACCTACATAGCCATTTACTGAGACTTTTAGTTAAGAAGTAGTCTAGTGGGTGCCTTTCCAACAGTAATTTTCAGATAGAAGGGAGAAATTCAGTCTTGGTTTACTGACTTCTAAGAAGTCAACTGGTTGGTGCAATACACTCTTGATTAAGACTGCATGTGGAACTTCAACCTAGCTGTATGTTACCTATAAGAACTGTATACACATTATAATCTCCCTCTCCTCCCTCTCCCTTTTCCTCTCCCTCCCCACCCTCTCTCCCCCATCCTCTCTGTTCCTTTTCTTCATAGCTGTGAAAGAAAGTTTAGTAAAGAGACCATTGCAATCTTAGCATACTGAACAGACAGACAGACAGACACATCCTTCATTTGTTTGAGAGAATTTGTTTGACTTCTTACTTCTATGATCTTGAGAGGAAAAAGGAGGAGGAGGAAGAGGAGGAGGAAGACCTGGGGCAATGATTCCGTTGATAAAGTGCCTTCTGGGCCACCATTAAGGCTTGGGTTTGGTGTCCAGATATCATGTAAAAGCTCAGTATGACATTAGACATCTATTAGCATTGGAGAAGGGGGGTAGAGACACAAGGTCCTGGAATCTGTCTCGCTAGTCAGACCAGCCAATTAGTGAGCTCTGGATACACACACACACACACACACACACACACACACACACACACGCGCGCGCGTGAACAGAAAGAAATGCATACTTATAGAATGAGGCCAGTTTCTCTTCAGGTAGAAATCAAATATCACATGAACTCTCTTTTGTTATTTTTCTGGTGGTGGGGATTTGCTTAGAGACCAGGAAAAAAAAAAAAAAAAAAAGACTGACTTTCTAATTCTGGCCTGGTGCTTGGGAAAAGCAGACATTCAGAAGCAGATCTGGCTTTGCTTAGTAGGTATTCAGGTCACTGTTTCTAAGCTTTCACAGTGGGTGTGTGTAACATTTTAGATGGTGTTAGGATTTCCTGTGAAGTAAATAGGTTCTAACACTTATGCTTTTAGAAGTGTTTGCTTTTGTTTGTTTGTTTGTTTTGCTTTGCTTTTGATGGTTGTTTTTTGGTTTGCTTGTTTAGACTTTCTGTGCAGTATAAGAATGAACATTTTTATTTCTGGTGATCGGTTTGCTCACAGCACTTAACAACTCTGACATCATGCCACGTGTCTCGGAAGGAAAGAATAATTTTTAAATACTGCACTCCTCAGAGAAAGCATGACTCATGTTCCCCAAGTACGCGGCTATGTTCCTAAGTGTTAGTGTTGGGAAATGAAGAGGAAATTCACACAGTGTAAAGAGAGTCCAAGAGTTTTACTTAGGACTGGTAGAGTGTACACTCTTATAGCTACTGAATGTAATAGCTACTTGACCCATAAAACCCTGCTGTGGTTCATGTCATTCAAAGTGTGTGTGTGTGTGTGTGTGTGTGTGTGTGTATGTTTGGAGGATTTTTTGAGGTAGGTTGTTCTTGATATTCCCATATTCAGGACATCCATGTTCCAATAAGGTGTTTCTTCAGTACTCCTACAATGCCATGATGTTGTTCATGCTATGAAAACATGGAGGTCCATATTCCTCTGGGTAATGAGACCCATGAATATTGAAAGAATCACATTTCTTATTCTAACACAGTGACTCCCAACCTTCCTAATGCCATGACTCTTTAATACAGTTCCTTATGCAGTGGTGACCCCCAGTCATAAAATTATTTTTGTTGCTATTTCATAACTTTAATTTTGCTACTGTTATGAATCATAATGTAAATATATGATATGCAGAACATCTGATAAACTGCTCCTGTGCAAGGGTCTTTTGGCCATAAAGGAGTATTGAACCATAGTTTGAGAGCCACTGATCTAACATGAGACAAATCACGATGTTTTTGTGGTATTTGGAAACATTAAAATTATAGCAGAACCTATAGCCCGGTAGCACTCTTACTTGAAGGCAGTTGGAATGGTTCTCTGGGGTCCTGAAAATGCTAATACGTCTTAGGGGTTTCATTGGCAAGTTTCTCTAGAAACAGATGGGTTCGTTCAGCCTCAGTGGCCATGAGACAGAGCTGTCCCCGAGTGGTGACACAAGACCCAGGGTGTACGTTTTCCTTGTCTTCAGTATCGCCTTGTCCTTTTATGTAAGCGGATGGAGACAGTTCAGAAGCTATCAACCATCTTCTTGCCAAATACCATTCCTAAATGCCTGATGCTGTAGTTTGGGTGAGGGAGCACCTTCCTCCCTTTGAAGAACCTATTAGCTAATTTCCGAGGCACAGAACGTTTCCAGCAGGGTACTCTGGATCTTAACCAGGAGTTCATATGTTTTGAACATGTTATGCCTGGCACTCCTTCCTGATACTCTTCGTAAGTGTCAGATTAAATTAACAATTCTCATGCACTAAAGATATTTTTTTCCTCACAGCCCATTTATCTTTGCGGATTGCTCCAGAACATTCTTCATGTTTTATTATTAGAATAGTCAGTAACAACTTTTTTCACATGTTAAAGAAATGACCAATTCTTATATTTCTCCCCCAAAGATGTTCTGGTTGTCTTTCTATGCTTTTGAGGTAGAAGGAGGGGTGAATTGAGAGATACAAAGGGAGAGACTCCTAAAACTAAATTACATATTCTGTGTGGTGTAGCAGGGATGTCGAGAGGCTAGTGCTGAGATTTCTGCTGCTTTTCTCTTATCTGGTTCTACGCACATGGGTAATCACTGATCACCTCAAACATGGCTTCACTATTGATTTAGTGGGTGGGGACAGAAAGAGCTTTCTTTCTTTCTTTCTTTCTTTCTTTCTTTCTTTGCTTCTTTCTTTCTTTCTTTCTTTGTTTCTTTCTTTCTTTCTTTCTCTTTCTTTCTTTCTTTCTTTCTTTCTTTCTTTCTTTCTTTCTTTCTTTCTTTCTTTCTTTCTTTCTTTCTTTCTTTCTTTCTTTTTATTGTTGATTGTGGCTCCAATTTTGTCCCACCTTGAAGCTTGTGTCTTCTCCATTAGCTCTGTAACACTGAAACCTCTCAACAGTTGGTCTCAAGAATGACCCTCTGTGCCTAATTATTACTTCTACTTTGCATCAAACCTGGAGAACTTCGTGACAAAATAAATGCTGCTTTGCATAGTTGGCTGAAACTCACTTGTGTGTACGAACTCTTTCAAAGGCTAAAACGATATGACATTTTAAAAAGTTATGACGTCTAATAAATTTATAGTCTACTCCTTCAGATAAAGAGTCTTTAAGGATTTACTGTACTCTACTGAAACTATACCTACATTAAAGAGTAATTCACTAGACAAGGATGATGGGGATGGTGATGATGATGATGATTGTGTGTGTGTGTGTGTGTGCTACCAAAGACTGAATATAGGCTACTCACTGAGACAATGCTAGGCATGTGCTCTGGTGATGAGCTACACTCCAAGTCATTATTATTGATTATTTCAGATACTGGTTTCTCACTAAGTTCTGAGCAGAAATAGAAAATTTTATATGGCTTATAAACAGTATCTTTTTTTTTTTTTCTGCCATAGTACAAAGTGCCTGACCAGCTAACATTACTGAAGTCATATCCCAGATTGCTTCTCACAGTGCCTCTGCAAGATAGAACTATTATTATTATTATAGTTTTACAAGGGAAGAGACTAGGATATAGGGCATTTAATTTTTCAAAGTAAAAGAGACAAAGGACTCAGGCCCTGAATTCTGATTACAATGCTTTCAGGCGGCTGAGCTGAGTGAATCCCAACTGCTCCACCGAATCTATGCAATGCTTGATTCAGTAGCTTTGGGTTTTGCAGCCCGCCAGGGAGGATCCAGCTCTCGCAAAATGTTTAGTAGCCCTAAGAAGGGACGCTTCCTGATATTGTCATCTGTATGTGACACAAACAGGTCTGCAAGCTGGAAGTCCTGACTTATCTCTCCAAATCATACATACTTTGACATTTGAGGGGCCTTCAGCAGAACATGGCGGTAAGAGAGAGAAGCCAGAAAGAAGGGAGTTAATAATGAGAAGAGATTTCCTAAACTTGCCTTTAGGAGGACAACTTGCAACCCTTTTTCTCTATGCAGCCTGTTAGACATTTTGTAACTTGTCTTGTAGTTTAGGAATAACTTAAGATTTTATTTATTTGTTTTACTATTTAATTATATTATTATTATTATTATATTTATAATTTATTTATTGCCCCAATACAACACAGAGTAGACTAATTCCTAAATCCAGGGATTGTCAGCCTCAGCTCTAGACTCCCTGGTACCTTGGTCTAAAGCAGGACAAACAGCTTGACTGACAACTCCCAAAAGCAAGAAATGGTAGGAGCATCAATAAAAACTTTTAAGGAGATGTCTGCCTGTCTGTCTCATCATTCCTGGCACACTGTTGGTGGGAATAAAAACCACTCCAAGGCACCATGAAAGTCAGTCTTGAGGTTTCTAAGAAATAGACCAAGGGGGAAAACACACCCCAAACTGGTTACAGACGTGCCATTAGACTCAGCTGTATACAACACTCCCCGATATCTTCCCAAGAGATTCCAAGCCAATGTGCCAAAGAAATACCTGCATAGCCACGCTCACCACTGCAGCGTTCACAGTAGCCAAGCTTCAGAACCAAGCTAGGTGTTCAGCAACAGAGGAACAGAGAAGGAAAATGGCACAAACCCACAGGGATCTTTCCACCATAAAGAACGATACCGCGATTTTCACGAAACTGGATGTTATAGAAAATTATTAAATGAATTAAGCCAGCCTCAGATACATATCGTCTTTTCTGGCAAGTGTGGTCCCTGGATTCTATATAGATATTTAAAATTATATATGGGGCATTAAGTTAAAGTGAAAGCATGTGGAGGGTCAAAGGGGACCAACATGAGGGGAACCGGAAGTGAGAATAAAGAAAGGGAGGGGACAGGACAGGGGACTTGCTTAGCATTCAATTCCTTGTGTGTGTGTAAATTCTTCCTCAGAAGGAGCAGGCTGCAGTAACGCCATTGCTTCTTTATTCCAGTGCTTTTAAGTTTTATTCACATAAACACACAATTTTTCTGTTAAACTTGTTTTCACAAAAACACTTTTACAGCCCTCAAGGTTTGCTTCCGTGCTGTAGACCCCATTCTGCTGCATAGCTGTGACTCTCCTGAGGGCTCCTCTCCCCTCTACGCCTGCGCCTGCAGCTGCTGCGTGAGCTATGGGGAGGTACTGTGGAACTCAGCAGTGATGAGGGAAGACCATTTGGAAATCCTAGGGCCCCAAGCATCTCCTCACAGACACATGAAATGTATATGTCTAACAGCAAAAGTCCCTGAGAGCCACGTCTACCTTAAACTGAGACTTTTCCTGAATTAGCACATTCCTAATTCCCAATTCCCTTGTCATCCCTAACTCACGAGTGTCCACAGTGGCATCAGCTGATAACCATTTTTAATCTGTTTCCTGCTGTCTTCCAGGACAGCAATTCTGGCCCATTTGAAAAACAAAACTTAAAGTAAATGGGAAACACCGAGTATTGGTTTAAAAAAAAAATCCTATTTTTTTTCTCTTGATTTATTTGGCAAAGCCATCGACCTTGACTGGTAATTAGAAAAACAAAAGATCCATCTTTAATCTAGAGCTCAATGCTTTATTTATATTTCGAGAGAAGGAAAAAGCCTTCTTACTGGATTCCAAGTCGGTGTCACAGTTTTTCTTGTGGAGAAAAACTGGTGTTGATGCCCAGATAAACATTCCCAAAGAACAAATCCAGGAGAGTAAGAACTCTGCCGCTATCCCTTCCTTCTTGCCAGTTGCCTTCCTTAGCACATCTGTCTCTTCTCTTTCCTTCTCATGGACAGAGATGCTTACAACTGTGTTCCCAGGCATCATCTGGGGGATGATCTACATCCCCCTACATCTACAAGAGCACCATCTACAAGAGACTAAGGTCATCTTGACGGGACCCTGTCAGGGTTGGAGAGAACCCAAGTTGTCTTTCTATTGTAACTACCACTTGAGTGGACTGTGACCTCAGCCTCTCCTGCTCTGTCCTCTCTTACATGCCTTTGATCATTCTATATATGTATTCCTCTCTCAGGGTCTCTGTGTGTGTGTGTGTGTGCACATGCAGAGGACTACAATCTACCTTGGTTGTAATTCCTCCAGTACCTTCCATCTTGTTTTCTGGGACAAGGGCTCTGACTGGCCTGGAACTCACCAAGCAGGCTACACTAGCTAACTGGTAGGCCCCAGGGATCTACCTGTCCCCACCTACTCAGATCTGGGATTATAAGCATGTGCCACTCCACGGGCCTGGAGATCAAACTCAGGTCCTCCTGTTTTCAAGGCAAACTCTTTCCTGACTGAGCTATCTCCTAGGCCGGTTTTGATCACTTTTGAATTTTCCACATCATTTCTTTTTTATATTCCGTTAAGAAGCAATACGTACACAGAGGACCACAGAGAACTTTTTGGGAGTTCAGATGTCTTGCAAACTTCTAAGATATTTAATCATTTTAAGATACACTAATCATGCAGTGGAAAATTCACTTGGTAGAGACACAGTTGAGGTATAGAGGCATGAATGCTTTCTTAGCGTCCTATAGATCAGTGAGGTCTATAGGATGGAGGTCAAAGCTCTGTCAAAGGTCTCATACCTTCCATGTCACAGGTGCCACCCCTTCCTAACTGTGCACCGTGCTACGTGCCTAACAGTCATTAGTTAAAGCTCACAGATGTTCTCTGGCAAACGTCAAATAAGGACTAGCTTTTGTTTCACCTGGTGCACCACACTTAAAATCACCCTTGCTAATTTACAGAGCAGGGGATTGTTTTGGCAAGGAGACCCATGCGCTCCTCCTTTCAATGGGTGAATGTGCGAGAGACTTCATGCAAGATTCCAGAGAACCTCCTTATTCATTGGTTCGGTGAATGCTGTTTTGTGAGTGATTGTTTTCTGCCAGACACTCTGGCCAAAAAGAAAATCTATAAACATGGCATACAAAACCCCTTCCTCATATAAGGGGTGCGTCGTCATTAGGCAAGGCAGGTAAGGAACCAGTGTTGCTTGATGGTAACTGATCTGCAGAACAATAAAGAGGAAGAATCTTTACTTAAGAAGAGGGAGCACAAACTATCCCTTAAAGGGGACATTTGTCTGGATAGTTAGAAAATTCTACGTGCCCTCTTTCTAAAAGCTCCTAAGAAATAGAACCCAAATCATTTTTATGAAAATAAAATCTGTTAATAATCTCATAGTACCATGCTTCTTAGTCATGTCTTCATACATGGAACTGGGGTATTATAACAGAGTTGCCCTCAGAATGCAACAGGCCTGCCAATACCTTTCAGAATGTCGGAGCTAGAGTAGAGGGTGTTCGTGACATTTTAATTCAGTTAAATGTCTTCTATTCCTCCCTATTCCCTCCCTCTTCACTCTCTCACTTATGGATGAATAGCTTATATTTCCAAGCTATAGATGATCCGGGGGAAAGGTATTTCCATTCAGCAATCAGTGCTACATCCTAAGACTTTCTGAAGTTCTTAGCCACTCGTGTTTTACTGTGTAGTTTCAAATGAAAGAGAGTGAACAATCCGGTCAGACTGAGTTGGTGTTGTCCGTACAACATCTGGCCCAGTGGTTACATCTGCAGCGAAGCTTGTGAATCAGAATGGAGCTGGGTTGGAAATGATGTGAAAATGGGAAAATGCCATGATTTTTTTCTTCTTTTTGTGAAAGATCTGTGGCCATTTTTATGTTTATGTGATAGATCCAGAAATGAGCTGCTGTGCTTTCAATTTTGGGCACTTTCGTTATGAAAATGGCTTTATTGTGATCTCTTTACTGGAAAATAAAGCTATTTGCAGAGAGAGAGAGAGAAAGAGAGAAAGAGAGAAAGAGAGAGAGAGAGAGAAAGAGAGAGAGAGAGAGAGAAGAAGGAGGAGGAGAAGGAGGAGGAGGAGGAGGAGGAGGAGGAGGAGGAGGAGGAGGAGGAGGAGGAGGAGGAAGAAACAGTAGTAGTTAGAAACATTAAAAAAATAAAATGTTTCCAAGCAGCTATGGAGTGAAGCCAGGAAGCATCATTCCTGACCGGAAGAGACTTCCAAAAGAGGAGACTGTGTCTCTCTGTATAGAGGGGCCATGAGACTAGAAAGGTGGTTTGAGAAACTGAGATGAAGTGTAGATTTGTCAGGTTTAATGAAGACTCTTGATGTGTCACATAGCTTTGGTGGGTGGTGATGATGATGATGATGATGATGTTGATGATGTTGATGATGAAGTGTCAGCTGAGAAAGGGCACAGAAGAGCACATGAGCATCAGAAAAGAACTGATCAGTCTTCCTTTACCAGCTGGATGGAGAGCAACAAAGTGAAGACAGCAGACAAAGTTGCACTAGGAGATTACAGAGAGCTTAAGAAACTGGAGACTGAAAGAGAGGAGAGTTTAATTGCAATGAGATTGAAACTGGAGCCTTGGAATGAGTGTGACTGTAGAATGGTAACCCTGGGAGTAGCTATGGGAAGTCCTTAACCACGTTCGCCACTTCATTGAACTGTTTTCTAAATGGTCTAGAGAAGTTAGTTCTCTTTGATAAATCTGTGGAAATAGCCGGAGGCAGAGTCTCTGGGGAGCAGATCCTCAGTTTCCTGGGTGTTTTGGTCTCTGGACCCGAGTGCCACAGATATGAGAAAGTGCTCATGTCGGCTCCCATTCATAAAATAAACATCTAGGTCCCATCTCATATCTAATGAGCACGAGGGTCCAAATGGGAATGAAAACGACTTCCAACACTGAGAATTTCCTAAGCGTCAATCCAGGTGACTGAGAAGTTTGGGGGAGGCCTTCCACCCCCCCAAAAATGAAAATCCAGGAATGTGGAATTCTAAACAGAAAAATTATATTTTAAAGAAAACAAAAGCTAACCAGAAGGATGGCTCCATTCACCTCAGGACAGTAAGCCAGCTTCAGCAGTAAGGACAATGGAAGGGGAGGGAGGCATCTCATGGTAAATGGATTTCTTTTTCCAACATCTACTCTGTGGTTGCTTGTGACCTGCGTAAGTGGTGCTATGTGAAATTGAAAGATAAAGGAACAGTTGGGAGAAGATAGTTCATTTTCAGTTTCTTCTTGCCCCCAAACAGAAGCTTAACTCTTCCATCACGTTCCACTGTTTTTATTTGCACATACGTCTTACAAATACACTTCAAATCTTATACCTTAATTCTATTCACTTCAATTCCTTCCTCCCCTGTTTGAGCAGCCTTGTCTGGAGGACCCCCAAAAGTATAAGTTTGAGAATCACAGGTTGGTTACAGCGGGGAAGACTTTTGTTAAAGTCCGCTCTGGTGCTGGGATTCGAACATGTGCTATTGACTCTAGGGATTATGGTCCAGCCCTGGCAGAGCAACGCTTGTTTTTTTGTCTTTTGTTTGTTGCAGAATATTTAATCAAATGGCAGGATTTGCTTATTAGCTTATTGTATTCTCTGGCTCAGAAAACATACTAATTCTGTACCCAGTCGCATATTTGTTGACAACAACATTGCCAATAATCTGTATGATGTATCATTTGTTTTTGTCCATTTATTTTTCTAAAGGGTAGAAGAACTGTAATACATAAAGTTAAGCCTTTTAGAGCTTAGGTTTAAATCTGCCTTCTATTAATAGCTTTCAGGAGCTTTCCTAATGACCTTGGGGCATAGATAGCTTTTCTTTCCAGGGAGCAGATAAAGACAAAAAGAACTATCTTTTGTTAACAAGACCAAAGCCAAACAAACAAAAGAATCAAAGTTGCTAAATGTGCCCATTTCACACAAATCAGCCAATGAGAAGACTTATTTGCTTTCTCTCTGTTTAAATCAGTTTGCATAAATGATACAGGGATGGAAAAAACCATCATACACCGTCTAACTCTGACCGAGCATCCCAGAAAGTTGTACCAGCAAAAATAAAGGGCCACAATTACATATCCATGCGCACCAAGCCTGCCACTATCCCCTCTGATCTTGTGGTCACGCCTTTTGCCACGCCCACTAACTTCCCAGCATGCTTTGGAGATCTTGCGCTCAGTTGTTGCTTCTTGTGGGGTTTGGGTGTAAACAAGGCTCATAGTTTTCCAGAGCAGAAGGAGACAGAAGGCAGGCTCTTTCCTGGATCACCTCATTTATAGACCAGCAGTGACTGCACTCTTCTTGTCCATGAGATGATGACATCTTGTCATTGCTGTCTGTCCCAGAAATATCCCTTCTTCCTACCTGCCTCACCTTAGCTCTTGCCCCACTCACGAGGAACCTTAGTATTATACCTATTTTGAATCATCCACCGGGATTGACCACAGCATCCATTTCCTGCTGAATCTAGACTGGGGAGGTTCCCAAGACTCCTTTCCCCATTTAATAGCCTTTCTACCAAGTGAAAAACCTATAAATATATTCCTCTAGAATTCGGACATTACCTTACCGTAAATCGTACGGATGCACCCTCTGCCCCAACATGACTTTATGTCCCTTATGTTTTCATCCTATAAGGAAAATGTGCTCTTTTAATAAATAAGTAAAAACTAAGTTTCAGATATAATGTTAGCAAAAGGTGGGATTTTCTTAAAATGGTCTGTTGGGTACATGCCTGTTTTAGGGAGAGAACGGAGACACTGGTGACTTGATAGAACTGGGTTTCTATTACCCATAAGGGACGGACGTGCTGAAGCATTTCCATGGACAACTGACGGGGTGTCTTCCTGCTTAGTCTTTCCTATTTACTGGGTGATAATGTGCCTGGTGTTGTATACTTGAAGTGTATCAAGAATTTTATCTGCACATGCTAGGTGAAGACATCAGCATGCCTTCTTTCCATATTATAGTTTCTAATAATTTTATTACAGTTCCCTGTCCTCTTCCCTGCTGCCCTTCTTTTCCTGGAACTTAGTCATTAGGGACTCCTGGCTGCTTCCCGCCATTTCCTTTCAGATCTTTTAACATGACTCCACCATTTAGGAAAGTGTGGTCCTGGAGCTGTTATTCTCTTAAGAGGGAGGAAAAGAAGACAGTGGGTGCTGCAGGATAGTGAGCGCCACAGGACAGACAGTGGGTGTCACAGGACCGTGAGCACCACAGTGCCTGTCACTGGGTTCATTTTTTTTTTCAGGTTCTTTTTGGAGAGCGATGTGCGCCACAGCTGAGTTTAGGTAAAGGCAGTTTAGTAAACAGTTTGGCAAAATAAAGATGCATTGCATTTTAAACACAGCTGGCATCCTGAGATTTGTGCCGCATGGAAGAGAACAACAGGTAAAAATAACAGGAGGAGTTTTCCTCCGGAACGATGACTGACTGTTGTTGACTTTCCGTAATGTACACTAGGAGGGATGCTGGTAACTCTTTCTAGCTGTCTCCAAGTCTGCCCTCTCTCCTCGCTAATCAGTAGAATCTCTTCGATTGTTTATTTCATGGATGACAAGTGACTTTGACTCCCAATCCTGCCAGATATTCAAATCTGAGTAGCAACTTGTTTTGTGAGGTCCCTGCTCCAGCAAAGAGAACACACAGTACTTCTCCAGTCTTTAAAACTCAGTTTTGCTGGGATTGGTTTACAAATTGTGCCTAGAGTTAGCTGCAATTACCCACTATTCTGCCCGTTGCCTTTTGGAAATAAAACAAAGAGGGAAGACTGCAGCCCTCATTGTGCAGGGAAGCTGGCAAACAAGAAGGCTCTTCTTTCCCTGTCCTGTGCATTTGTACAATGCCCAGAAAAGATCAACTAATTCTATACGGTTCAGGATCTTTGTCTTTGGGACAGTTTCTATAGAATTCTTTCAAAGCTTGGAATTAACTCCAGGACAGGATACAGGCTCTCATCTGGAATTGCTAATTTTAATAAGAGGCTTCTGATCTTAGAAGTGGAGGGAGGCAATATGCAGTTGGTTCTGGGAAGGGCAGATCTCTCATCTCCGGAGGCAGAAATGATAGTGAAATGATAGGGTCATATTCATACTATCAGTTGACAACTTCAGTAATCTAGGGTCTTCAAACCATGGAAGAAGGCAAGAAGGAAGGTTGTTCCACACCTTATCATAGAACCCAGTCACATGATTTCCATTTTGCCCATACAGGTTAGTCATCAGAGGTCTTCAGTTGTTTATACATTTATCCATTCACCTACCCATCCATTTATACAAACATGTATATACATGCATGCATGCATACATACATACATGCATACATATATACATACACTTGTCTGTCCATCTGTCCATGTGTCTATCTGTCCACCCATCCATCATCTACCCACCCACCCATTCAGTTATACATACATACATACATACATACATATATACATACATACATGCATACATGCATACACTTATCCATCCATCCATCTACATATGCATTAATGCATCCATCTGTCCATTCTCCCACTAACACCTGCATTTCTTGACTATCTGTTGTCAGTCAAATGCTGAGAGAGGTCATGAGGAATCTTAGGATGGCTTAGAAGCCAAAGAGACATCGTCTAAACCCTGGCTCCCCCAGCTTCCTCGGCCCCCATCCTTACACAGGGTGACTTCACTGGAATTGTGTTTCTTCTGGGGTACATTTTATCATCTACATTAAACATGATCTTGAAATTAAAACATCACATGTCTGCAGTACTGATTGGACTCGGCACATACAGAATAATCAGTGATCAATACATTGCGGGGATATGAAAACAACCCTACCAAAATAAACATGACTGCTTCCTGCTATCTGCTGGTAATCTGTGCATGCAATATCAGTCTCCCTGCCATCTCTCAGTTATAATTCAGAATAAAGGTAGATAGTTTTGAGGACTAGAACACCCAGAGTGAGGTCACAAAGACAACAGAGGCATTTACAAGTGTTTGTTTTAGAGATGGGGCGAAATCAAATTTCATTTTTGCTTACCATGCATGAGATGGAAATTTGGAAAGACTTTGATAACATTATGTGATCCACATGCTCTGACATCTTCAAAGCTCACACACATCCATTATCTTGATGCTTTTTCTCTTTGAATCAGAGCTTACTGCTTACATTTCATACAAGATAACCACACAAAATTACATTTCGGAATTCATACTCCCGAGAGCTAGTCTCTATTGCTAACCAAAATCCTTTAATAATTAATCATCTTCTGGACAGCAGTGAATAATTAAAAAAGAAAGAGAGATGTGTGTGTGTGCCTGTGTACCCTTGGATTCAGCTTGTAGAACACAACACAACAAACGCACACACACAGATATATCAAACACCACACACACACATCACATACCACATACATAACACCCCCCCCCACACACACACACAAAGCTGTGGCACAGAAAGCTCTATCTGGGCTGAGACAGCTTCTCAGGAAATTAACATTTTGGGGCCTGCTAGCACAAAGCAAATTGCTGTGGAGGATACAGTAGAACCTTTTTTTTGGGGGGGGGCACTTCTTTCCCCGTTAATAGGAAAGAGAACCTTCGAGGAAACAGATTCCAAGAACTTGACTAAGCCAACAGAGCGAAACCAGAGAGTACCAGTAAGCAGAAGCACCTGGGATTTA
This sequence comes from Apodemus sylvaticus, assembly GCF_947179515.1. Lineage (NCBI taxonomy): Eukaryota > Metazoa > Chordata > Mammalia > Rodentia > Muridae > Apodemus > Apodemus sylvaticus. The sequence goes on along the minus strand of NC_067490.1, from coordinate 23,498,395 downwards.
GTCCAAATCTGTCTAAAGATTACTTTTAGCCACTGACCTGGCTTTATCCTGTGATTCAGTCTGCTCACAATGCGACATAATTTAAGCTAAAACCAATTTTACATTATTTATATTTCCTTTTGAACATGGCCAGTACACGTTGTCTGCTCACAGGGGTCAGCACTGACGTCATGACACTTGAGCAATGCCTTGAGGGACCATGAGGTATACACCCCGCTCTCCTGGGCCTGGAAGCCTTTCCTTTGAGCAACAGAGGAGCTTAGCTATCCTTACACTTGCTGCAGAAGGGGCTTCACAGGGCACCAATGTCGACCTAGGTAGACATAAGCCAAATTCGGGATAAATGTCAAATACAGTTTTAAGTGGAATAATTCACTTAAAAGTTGTCTTCTTACCCATCAGCACACCATTAAACCAAAATCAATAAAGCAGGTTCAGAAATGCACCCAAGAGCCTTATTTCTTAAGTTTAACTGTGGGTAATCTATTTTCAATAAGAACTCCATGTTTTCATGAAGTTGAAGTTATTGAAGTCCAACTTCATTCACAGTCAGAATTTTACATTAGGAACTATTATATGTGTATGTGTGTGTGTGTATTTGTGTGTATGTATGTATGTATGTATATATATATACACATATATATCGCATATACATATATTACATGTATACAAATATTCATATATAATCTGCACATATTATTTACATATATAATACATATAGTAAATAGATATATATACATATATGTAAATACATATATGTATGTATACATACACACATACACATACACACATATATCTATATATCTATATCTATATCTATATCTATATCTATATCTATATCTATATCTATATACCTTTTCTCTATTTACCCATTTCCAGAAAGGACTTTGTGAACACTGCCCTTATTTTAAACATTTTATACTCAAGATTCCTGTGGCATTTTGAACAGTCTCTGAGCTGAGTTTTATGATTATTCTGTCTTTGTAATTGAGGAAAGGCGGATGCAGTGATTTGTGCACTTGTACAGATCACAGCAACCCTTCCCATTGAGAACTGTCACTGGACCCTGTCACTGTGCTTTAAGCAATGACATTAGAGAAAGGCTATTGATATTTCAGAGTAGATTTTGAACACACAACCCATGGCCCAAGATCATCTCAGGACAATGTCTACATGTCACAAAACATATCAGAGAAATAATGCAGAAAACATTAGCTGATTGTCATAAGTATTTTGCAGGAAATAGATGCAATTCCCTAAGCCACGTTTTAATGTAATTTCTTGTTCTATAAGATAACGTGTCTTTCCACAAACAAATCTGTGCTGTAGCTCTCCTCAGTGAGAAGTGAGCGTCATTTTGGAAGAAGATGGGATGACTTATGTGTGGTTGGGAAAATGCAGAAAGAATGTAATCAGCAGAAGCTGATGAAAATATGGGAGATGTGAAGATAAATCCACCCGACTCCTGCATTCTCAGCTCTCATCTCGAATGGCAGGGAGCCATTAGGGGGCAGTTTTGTTTTCAGTAGCTTAGATTGTTGGCACTACTGTGTTGGAAGAGAATTAGTGATTCCCCTCCTCATACTACCCACTTCCTAGTGGTAGCAAAGGAAAGACGTCATGGATTAATCTAGGTTGTTCTTGGAACGGTGGTCAGACAGATCTTGAGAAAGTGGGGTTGTCAGCTTATCGGATAAACGAAATAAAAGCAAGTCCAGTTTGTCTTTGAAATCACAGAGGTCACAGATGTCTAGCAACTCGGTCTGCATGTGTCTCTGTCTCCTAACAAGTGGAACAGGGCCTGTCTCAGTCTCTGTTCCCTGGCATTGGATCCTCTTCAGACCCAGGAATGCCTGGTTGGTCTTCAGTGGGAGAGAATATGCCTAGTCCTGCTGGGACAAGATGTTCCAGGGAGGGGTGGTAACCAACGGAATGGAACGCTTCCCTTCTCTGAGGAGAAAAGGAGAGGTAATGGGGGGGGCAGGGATTTGTAAGGTTGGGACTTAGAAGAGAGGAGAGAAGGAGGTTATGACTGGGATGTAAACTGAATTTAAAAAAGAGAGAGAAAGAAAATAAATAATAGAGGCCATAGTTTGTGGAGGTAACTCCATGGTTGAGAGTGCTTATAGAACATCGGGACCTGAGTTCAAATCCCCAGCAGCCACACAAAAAGCACATGCATGTAATAGATCAAGCATGAATGAGGACTTTCCTTCAGTTCTGCCTTTTATTTTTTTCTCTGTGCATTTGGAGCAGTTTCTCAGAGAGTATCATTTTCCTCAGCTGGTGGTAGTGGAGCTCACCGAGAATCTTAGCCGTGGCTCCAAGCTTTGGAAAATCCTGGAGAAGTATGTATGTGTCTATGGGAGCATCTCACAGCATAGTTACATTTGAAACGTCTTCCTTCTCTGTGGGTTGGCCACTCAAAGCTGGCTAACAAAGCTAAGATCTGATGTGTATCTGTTGAAATTATATAGTCAATTATAAATGAGCCAATCCTCAAAATATATAACTCATTGGTGATATGCACTAACCAACCAGAAAAGATACTGTCTGCAATAATGTCATCATCATTACAGTGATAGATTATGTTTTAAAAGTGGGTTTGCAGAGAAATCCTGTATTTGCTCATTTTTTGGGCAATGTCAGCTTAGAATTAATTCATCTCTCTATTGCTAAGGCAAATTGCCATAAAAGTAACATACATGCATGTGCACACACATACACACACACATACATGGGAGGGAGGGAAGGAAGGAGGGAGACAAGTGAGTGTGTATGTGTGTGTGTAGGAACATAGACCAGGGGAGAGGTAATTAAACTTTTGTTAGTCATTCTTTAAAAGTATTTTGTGGTAGTGAACTTCCATATTTAAACACAGCCTCTTATGCTCTCTTTTCCTTAAATGATATCTTTTCTCTACCTGCTTCCTGCCCAACTTGTCTTCTAAACACAGACTTCAGAACCTCCCACGAATTTCCATAGCTTAGCCTGTAGAATCCATCCCATATAATTTCGTGACACTAACAGCTTTGCATGTTATAGGTCATCACATACTACATTATGAATATTCAGATATTTACTCAATATTTAGTGTATTGATACGATTTTATAGGGGAACCAAATTTCTTCCTCATTTTATTTTAAGCTTACATTTACATCTCTTGGCCATGCTTGTCATAAAAACCTTGGCAATGAACCACTCGATAAATGCCCATTAATTGGTTGCTAGGGAGTCAAAGTCGGCCATTTCATTCTTTTTATCATTATTGAGGGTTTTTTTTTTGTTTTTTTGTATTTATGTATGTGAATATGATAAGTGTGTATGTGTGTGTGTGTAGCATGTGTGTTATATGAGCACATGTTTGTACAGGTATGCACGTCGTTCTTTGCTGAGACAAAAGGACATTGAGTGTTGAGCTGTATCTCTCTGCCTAACTCCTCTGAGATGGGATATCTCACTGGACCAAGGCTAGGCTGGTCGCCAGCGAGCCCCATCAGTCCTCATGTCCCTGTCTCTGCTTCCCACTACCCTGGGATCACAGGAGGTTGGACTACTCCTGACCTTTTAAATTTGATGCTAGAATAACCCAAGGTCATCGTTCTTGTGCAGCAGGCCATTTTACCACTTGAGCCTCCCCACTCTTAATCCCCTGATGGATCTCTCCAGCCCTACTGAGGCCATTCCCACCAAGGAGTAAGATACCACTTTCCCATCATTCCTGGATGATTGATGTATTAGATAGTTAACCCGAGGACAGTTGCTTCTATTTTGGCTTAAAATGCACATTGAATGAATAGATATTGGGTTTAATGAGTGCACAGTCTAGTAGGAACTCTTAAAAACCATATTTGGAAACAGACTTTGACAATTCATGTGTCATCAAGCAGTTCACAGATTCCACAGACAGAAGTAGGTGTCCTTGGGGAGAGGGGAGGGCAGAGCCAAGCACCATGACCCAGAGAATCAACTGCATCCTAGCCAGAAAGCCCTCATTACTCATGGTCCTCCTCTCTATCTCAGCTACAAGAACACCTACATGGTTTTTGGCTGGGAGATGTGTGCCCAGTGGAAGGAACTCCCTTCATCAAGAATAAATCCTCTTGTACTGGTGCCAGATCACATTGGCTTTCTACTACATAACCCTCGAGAACCAAGCAACATGACAAAGAGGAAAAAACCAACTGCAACACAAGAAAGCAATTAAGCAGCCACCAAGGGAGCAGAGAAATGAGACGGTGGCTGTGGGCGCCAATGCTGTGCTTGGTTACCCTGTGCAACATGTAACTTCTCCAGATCTTGTTAGCAAACAGAAAACAAAAGAGTGCTTTCTCGTTGCCTCTACCTAACCTTGGATTTCAGGAACTCTTTACCTCCTGGTTGCTATAGGTAAGAGAAAAGACTCTTTTGCACCTCCTCATGAGCTGCTGAAAGGTAGTTTCTTTAGCTTGGGTGGAAAAAGTGACATCTGCCCCCTTTCAAAGCCTCAGCTCTGAAGTGTGGGAAGCTGTGTCTCCTACATAGTTCCAATTACATAAATATTCCCTTCATCTTGGAGCTTCTGCCTCTGTGTGGCTGTATGGCAGCTGCTGTGTACCCCTCCAGTGGTGCTGATGCTATGTCTGCATCTGTCTTATGATTAGAGATACCAGGGGCAGTCGGGGTCAGTGAGTGTGTGTGCGTGTGTGCGTGTGTGAACTCAGCATGCTGGGAAGGATTGGCTTGCCCTCCTGTATTGCTTTGAGCAGCAGAATGTCACACACCTAGAAGGAGGAGAGGAGAGCACGCAGGTTCTCCCAGGCCCCCAATTGATTCCATGCTGTGTCCCGCCTGTCCATTAAAGATCAAGGTTCATTGTGACTTAAGGACTGGATTTGAAGACAGACTCTGAGGAACAGAAACAGCTTTGTCAGGCCAGCGAAGACAAGCCCCTCTTTGTATTCATACCCCACTCCCCTGCCTTTCCTTGTCCCAGCGATCTCTTCCTGCTATGGTGTGAAAAGTTCACTACTGCAAAGGGGAATTTTGGGACCAAAAAGCATTTCAAACAATCCTATTTCTTTCAGGGGAGAATCATACTTAGTGATTACTGGAAGGAGGGAAGGGCAGGGCAGGGCAGTGGTTCCGGAGCTGGAAACACTTGTACCCTTTCTTATTCCATACCCCTGCATTTACTAGACCTGTGATCATGAGTGTATGACTGAAAGTTTCTGTGCCTCACTCAATTTACCCTTTTACAAAATGAGCTAACGCCCTTTATCAAAAGACATGGTAAGGGATATGTCAAGAGAAGCTTTTTTCACAGTGTCTCAAGCATAGTGTGCCACTCAGAGAAATGGTTTTCATTTTAAGGCAACACTAGGGGAAAGATGCCCTGGGCTCAAGCTAAGATCTGCACACCAGGTCAAAATGACTCACTTTGTCAATAGACATAGTATCTCTTCAGTGGTGGTGCCAATTCTGATAGATAGACAGACAGACAGACAGATAGATAGACAGATAGACAGATAGATAGACAGACAGACACAGACAGACAGACAAACAGACAAACAGATATGGAATCCAAAATCAGGCTCTATGTGGTCATATCACAACTCCTTTACTCTTAAGCAGAACCAACACACTGACTGTGCAAAGCCCACAAGAACCCCACATGGTAATTACTCAGTGGTCTTGGCAGTGTGGTCTCTATATGAACTCAAGTTTTAGCTTTCCATACGGATAAAGTGGTTGTCCCCGAGTGGGTGCATCACACGCAATATAATCATCTTATGATCATATTGATCATCTTCTGATCAATGATGACTCTATAACTCACAGGATGACACCTACTTCCAAAACTTCTCCTGGTGGTTTAGCACAATCGTGGCAAGTAGTGAAATAGCAAACGTTTGTTAAAATGTGGTAGACATAAAATAACGCATGCAGATTCCAAAGTTCTTAGGAATATCTTGACAAGAATGGGAGTAAATACCTCTTGCTGAGGATGTGTTCCAGTGGTTTGTCTGCAAGCAACTCCCTTTCATATACACATTAGTGTAAGAAACATCCCTCCATTGCAGTGTGCTTTGTCTCAAATTCTGCCTTAACCATGGTTGAGATAAGAGAAAAATATGTGTAAGACATTTATTCTCAGTAAAGATTTCCCTGCAAGATAGATAATATGTGCATAGCAGAAGAAAACATAGCAGAGATTTTAGAAAATGATGTTGGAGATAGAAAGAAAATGGAGATAATGTACAATAGCAATTGAAGTGGAAAGAAAAGATACTTCCAACTATACTAGCAGGAAAATTGCTCAAAAAAGGAGACAGAGCTTGGACTTGAAAACATAAAATGTGCTGGACAAAGGGACACATTCTAAGTAGAAGAAATGAGTGCATAAGGTGGAGGTAGACTGGCTTTATGCAGACAGGTTAGGTGTGGTTTTGTTGAATCATAATATGAAAGGATTAGTCAGGAGGAACTGGATACTTGGATTGACTTCATCTTGCTCCCTGGCTTTGCTCCCATGATTCTGAACCACTTACCAGGTTTTTTTTTTTTTTTTTTTTTGATGTTGAACATTTCTTTTTTTTTTTAATTCGATATAATTTTTTATTTACATTTCAAATGATTTCCCCCTTTTCTAGCCCCCCACTCCCCGAAAGTCCCGTAAGCCCCCTTCACTTACAAATTTTGTTGAATAGTTTTACATTTTACTTTTTAAAAAGTATATTGTCTTCTTGGCATCCATGGTTAGTACCACAAAGTGTTTGAGGGAACTAAGGTTCTATGTATACATTGGACACACAGGTCTCATGAAGTGGGAGCCTTCCAGTGTTTGTGAGTCTGCTGTGTTTCACCAAGTGTAGCAGAATGACTTCAAGATTTAGGTAATAGAAGCATTTGAAATATACACAGTATTGTTTTAGTAATTTTATCCTTAGAGTTTGGGCTGAATTCACATTTTCAATATAGATCTTAATTGTTAAATTTGTTTCCAGCATGTTTTTTTTAAGGGAATGGTTGTCATGGAATTCTCTAAGTGATAATTTTTCAATATGAATAGTTTAGATTTGACTATGTGTTGCAGAATATTTGATCACATTGAGAACCTTGAAATTGTGTTATTTATTGGAAAAACCTGTTTTTAAATAGGGTATACATCAGCCTTAGCACATATCTTTAATCCCTCTGGCTGGAATATAGGCACACCCTTAGCACACACCTTTAATCCCAAACAATGAAGGTAAGGTTAGTTTGTAGAAGGAAGCACCATGTTTGAAAGCCATGTCTAACTGAGTGGCAGACAAAGTGACGAATCAGAGAAAGATTTGACAGAATAGGATCTGCCCAACTCTCACAAAGAGAGAAAATAGGGGAACTACTTAAGAGAGCAGCAGGGGGCAGAGGGAGCAGTTTTTCCAGGACAGTTGTACAGAGACAGATTGCAGAGAGAACAAGCTAGACACAGAGGAAGGCAGAAGGAGCCCAAAAATGAGAAGGAACCAGAAGATTAGAACAAATTGCCAGAGGTACTTTGAGGCCAAGCAGAACAGCCTAGAGAAGCCAGGTTGAATAGATCAGTTTGGAGAAGAGTTTGAGTCAGAACAGCTGAGTTGACCAGCCAGCCAGAGATCAGAAAGAACTAGAAAGGGAGAGCTTATCCAGCAGTAAGTCTCAGAGGCCGAAAACATCCTAGAACCTAGATTAGATTGTACGGAAGCTAGAAGCTTCCAGGACTAGGCCTAGGTTAGCAGACTGAGGCAGTAAGCCTCAGAGACAGCAATTATATCAGGCGAATAAAAAATACTTTTACAATTAGACATATGTGTTGACTGGGTTTATTGTTCGTTGTAAATCAATGTAGAGGCTGGGAACCAAATTAGCCTCTACTAGTGCCTGAAAGTTAGGCACTTTTAACAGTCTCAGGAGATAAATAAGTAAACATCTGGGCTGGAGAGATGGCTCAGAGGTTAAGAGCACTGACTGCTCTTCCAGAGGTCCTGAGTTCAAATCCCAGCAACCACATGGTGGCTCACAACCATCTATAATGAGATCTGGTGCCCTCTTCTGGTATTAGACATACAGGCAGACAGACCATTGTATATATTATAAATAAATCTTTAAAAGCATAAATAAACATTCAAATCTGACTGTACATAACATTAGGTTCATAACCAGTAAGGTTACAACTTTTTGTTTCAATCGATAGTAAATTTCATCGTCTTTTGACAGGACCGATGGCATGCTTTTCTCCTTGTCAGCCAAGTAGCTTTTTTTAGTAGCAAATTGAAAAGAGCCACGTCTTCAAATTATCTGAAGTGTGACTGCTCCTTCAACCAGAAAAGCAATGCAGAGCTTCCTTCAGAGACGTGTTTGATACATACTCCATTGTACTTCACAGAAATGGACATTGTGCTCTAGTGTGTTATTAGACTAGACCACTTTGTATGAGGATTTATGAGTCACCATTGAGTTTCTGAGGAATAGTTTGTTTAAATATAATAGTAGGGCTGACTGAAAGAATGGAGACAGGGGTTGATGACCAACTCTTAGTATTTCTGCATCATGCACTTGGGCGACTGCTTTCTAAGTACTCCCAGGCAAGGGTGGTAGACCTTTATTCTTTCTGAGACACTCTTCCTACAGATACATATCAGAAAGAAAAGGAACCATGCTGTATCCTACCCTTAATCTTCACAAAGAAACAACTCCTAGGTAAATAACACATTAATTAAGTCTTCTCAAGTAGAGCTCTAATTGAAAACCATGGAAACAAGGATGGGCCAATATTCACAAAGTGTCACAAAACAAATATAGCAACTGTTCTGTTTTCTTGAGAATGCGCCACTGCACCGTCTCATGTCTAGGTTTGTCTGTCATCCCATTCTTGATCTGGCCTTTGCCCAGACATTCTTTCTGTCCACTTTGCTCAATATAAAATATCTCTGTCAATCCACTAAGCCTAGCTTTGTTAAGACTTTCTCTGAGGCATTATCTCACAGAGTGACTTCTGCATCACTTTCCTACATAACTAATATACTTCACACAAGTGTCAGTGCCCAAATCATTATTTCTGCAAGCCACAGTCCATAGTTCAGCAACGGTGGGAAGAGCCCATAGCTAAGATACGTGGTCTGCTTGGCAGCTCAATACAATGGCAGTGAATGAAATGTCCCTTTAAGAGATAGGATATTTTATTGAATTAATTGATATCCTGGCTAAACTCTTTGGGAGCATTTGTTGTTGTTATTATTATTATTTTTAAAAAGATTATATCTATTTTACTACAAGTCAGTTTTAGTTAAATCATGACTGTCCAATGAAAACATTGTTAGCCATTCGTAATCTGAATCCTGGTATGTGGACCAAATTACAGCTAACATTAAAAGCATGGCACATTATTTCATAGTAAATATGGCAGTGGTATTACTCATCCTTAGCCTTTTAAATATAAGCTGTTAGAGCTGCCTTTTCTCTCGTCCTCTTAATTCTGGTGAAGATCATTTCTGTTCCAGGGAGGTACTTCCTGCACTTCTCCAAGCACCCCATCAGGGATCCTCTCCCAAGGCGATACCTCAGAGCCCTGACCTGTCTTCCACTCAAACAGACCACGGAGATTGGATCCAGTCTTACACTTGTCTTCCTTTCCACAGGGCAGCACTGGCCACACTTCTGAACAAAGCTGTCTTCAACATCACTCATGTTTAATTTGCTTATTCCTCTTCAACAACTAATGCTAGGACACAAAGATGGACTTCTGGCTATTAGCACAAGGACATGCCAAGCCACTAGGACTTGTTTATTCTTTAAAGGTGAAGATAGTTGAACAGAGAGAAGGAAAGAAAAAGTGTATGAAAGTAAGCATGAGGAAGAGACCCAAACCTTGAGCTATAAAGTCCTGAACTCTTCCTAGAATTATGTCTGATTATTTTAATGTTTTTTTTTTTAAATAGGAGAGAGGCAGGGGTTGGGAGCAAGGACAGACAGAAAGAGATTACTTTCATGAAAAATCATAATAAGCCTATTTAGAGGCAGAACTACTTTCTCTGTTGATCTTTATAACGGGATTATTTTATGATGCCATTAAATAATTTCGATAATCTTCTATTTGTAAATACAGCTGCAAGCCCAGGGAATCTGTTTCTTAGAGTCTTTTGGTGTAGAGGGACCTCATAGCACATCAATAAATACAGCTCTTCAAGGGACCTCATTAGAGAGTAATCAGAGAGTAATTGGTCCTCTGTGTTACACAGTGTCCTGGGGCCGTGCCTTGGAGAACTAACGATTTAGGCATTAACACTTTGTGCGAAGTGTATTACCTGATTCTTTAAAAACATATTTTTAGCACATAGATAGGGCTGCCTTTTCTGAAAGTTTGAGGCCTGAGACAAAAAGCTAAACTGGACAGGAAAACTCAGATGGAGGATTTGATGGTGAAAAACTGAGAACAACTGTAAATTAAAAAATTAAAAAAAAAATAGCGCAGTGTTTTCCTTAACGTAGACTCTGTTCACGGCCATAGTCTTCAAAACAAAACGTGTATTTTGCAATCACATTTGATTTGCTAGTGCACAAAGATAAATGAGACTAAAGGATGTTTGTCTGTAGTAATTTCCCAGTTGCCCATGCTGCGGAATACACAAGATAGGACATTTATCTAGGTGTATAGATGTAGTAGTACAGACAGTAGCACAGGTTTCTGCTCTTTGAATAAGAAAGTGATTAATTTTGTGGCATGCGCATGCGGGTAGATAAAGAAGAGGGGGAAAAGCAAGATAAGAAAAAAAAAAAAAAAACAAAAAACAAGAAGTCTACAACTACTCTGACCAGTGTCTCAGAAAAACACAATGTTGAGCCTGAAAGAGGGATGGCGTCGTATGAGGGAGCCACTTTATAATTTTGCTTCTATAAAATACTGAAATGCACCTGCCCCTGGAGATGAGGGAGTGACTGGAGGAATGAGGGGCTGAGGACAACGGGAAGGTCGTTTCTTGACCCAGGGACAGAAGATACCAATGTGTTCAGTCATCCACCAAAGGGCATGGACGACCCCCCCTCCACACACACACACACACACACACAAATTAGAACACAAAGAACACTGTTACCATTTTTTATCTTCCCAGCTAGGAGACAAGCTCCTTACTATTGCTAAAAGAGCAACATAGTTACCACTGGGTTTCAAGTGTTTCCTGTGATGGTTAGTTTTGCCTGTGATGGTTAGTTTTGCCGGTTGGTTTCACTAAATCTAGAATCAGCTTGGGAAAGCAGGCTCAAGAAGGAACTGAGGAGATGAAGATGACCTGTAGACAGGCCGGTGAGGAGATTTTATTTTATTTTTTTAGTTGGGTTAATTGAGAAGAGAAGACCCACCTTAAGTATGGGTGGTAGCAGTTGACCTTGTAAGCCCTGGATTAACTGAAGAGAGCGAGTCCATTAGCATGCATACATTAATTCATTCCTCTGTGCTCTTGACTGTGGATGTGTGATGTTACTAACTAGTTCAAGTGCCTGCTCCCTTGTCTTTCCTTTAACAGTAGACTGGAACCTGGAACAAAGAGTCAAAAAAAAAAAAAAAACAAACAAACAAACAAAAAACCCTTCTCTCTTAAATTGCTTTTGCCTGGGTATTTTATCACAGTGAGGGGAAGGAAACTTCCCATTTTATATTTTTTCTCAGATTTAACCTCGATGTTCAAAGCTGCACTCATCACTCTGTTTCATGTGAAAGTAACGTGATACCGTATAATTAGAAAATAGCGTCTTTATCTGAGGGTTGGTCAGGGCTATGCTGAGTGTTCCCTGCTAATGCCAGTGCTGGAGCTGGGGTCTAACAGGCTTCTAATGAGTTGTCTGGGAAAAAAAAAACAGAACAAGAAAGAGCATTGACGTATACCATGGGAAGATCCAATGTGTTTGAATCATATAGTCAGTTTCTAATTTCAGAGTAATTTCTCTCGCACATGTGTTAAAGTGTAAAGAAACATCTAATAAGATTTAACACTTCAAAGTCATTAAGTAACTAATTAACTAATGAATCCACAATGCAGCTCAGTGAGATCTGCATTAAGCATATACCAATTCACAGATCCTATGTTGTTTAGAAACCTTCATAGCTCTTTGAATCTGACCTCCACATATACACAAATGCCTTGGAGTGCGCACACATACACACGTGCACACACACACACACATACACACACACACACATACACACACACACACACACACACACACATCCACACTCATTCACAAATAATACAACTAAAAAAAATAGTCAACTAGGTGACAAAAAGGTGTTCTTTTCCGAGTCTTTGAAGTCTCCACTGACCGGCACACATCAGCTTTCTCTATGGAGAGAAAGGGAGTTTGGTGCTAGATCATATGAATTTTCAAACAGCCACATAACACAGGGACTTTGCTAGTGGTCTGGGCTCTGAGTTCTAAGTATTCTTTGACTTCTTACATTATATTTGCCTTCAGGAAAAAAGTCCATACCTGTTCTGAAACATAGACGCAGGGTAAGCAAATGCCTAGAGGAATTCTTTTACACTGTGTCTTAGTTTCTGTGACAGATTCTCTGACAAAAGCAACTCAAGTGAGAAAGGGTTTATTTTAGCTCAGCATTTAATGCACAGCCTGTTATGGTATAGAAATCAAGACAGTAGGATCCTGAAGGAGCTTGTTCCTAATGAAGACATAGAGAAGGATGTATGTAACCTATGTCTTCCTTATTTACACAGTCCAGGATCCCAGACAGGAAATGGTGCTACCCACAGGGGCTGGGTTTTCCCTCCCAGTTAAGGCAACCAGTGTAACCTCCCCACAGGCACATAAAGGTCTGTTCCAGAGGATCCCAGATCATGGAGACAATAATCACAGACCTCTCTGGAGAGTTTTCTCTTGTGCAATTTAGCCATCATATCACACTGAGTTTGAATTCTTTTAAAATCTAAATATTATGATACATTTCTACAAATGTCCACATTGGCTTCACACCAGAAATCAACTATGTTAAAAAAAATCATTTCTTTTTATAGGGCTGTGGACACAATTTAGTAAGTGGGCAAAGACACTTGCAGACAAACACAGAAACCTGAGTTTGATTGTGGGAACTGACATGACAGGAGAAAACTGATTTCTGCAACTTGTCCTCTGACCTCCACATATATACAAATGCCTTGGCATGCATGCACATACACACACACAGACACACAGACACATACACATATATACACACACACACACACTCATTCACAAATAATGTAACTAAAAAAATAGTCAACTAGGTGGCAAATTCACAGTGGAGGGGACTTGGGCTACAGGAAAAATCATCAGACAAAGCTTTATAATGGATTAGAAGGATGACAGCTACAGTTTCTCAGGTGCTAGTGATTAAATGGTGATGCTATTGTTAGTATAAGCACTCCCAGTGTTAGACTGCTTCTTCAGTGCTAAGCAAAACCACCACAGTGTAAGAAATCTATTAAAGCATGTTCACAGGGAGCTCTCAAGTTGCTGGAAGATACCTCTCATGTCTGGTGTCTGATATGATGACTGATCAAGGAACATTTAGCCATCGTGGCAAACTGCTGAATTGGCAGCTTCGACTTTAATGCCAGGCTGTCTGCCGTGCCAGGAAAGTCAGCCAGCTGCTCTGTGTGCAAACACTTGGTGAGAGTGGGCAGAGGTCTTTTGCTGAGAACCTGCTCAGCCCACTTGGTACCTTTGTCTCTGCTTACCTTCAGAATCTTCTTGGCTCGTAAAGTGGCATTTTTACAGACATTTTGCAGAACAAGCAGTACCTCAGCCTGTCTAACCAAACCAAAAGCTGGACGTAACTCCAGCTCTCTCTGACACCAGGGAATTAAAGCAAGTCTTCCACGCTGCAATTTGATTGAGATACCTTTAGAATTCTACAGGTCACGCCTATGTGAATGTGACTCTACCAATACTGATGGACGGATTTCAGAAGTACTTGCATCTTAAAACTACTTCTGTCTTTTTAATTTTTTTTTCTCCCTCTTAATTTCACTCGCCAGCCCCCTCTCTAAGCCATGCTCTGACTCACTCGGCTTGATTTCTGGCTGGCACGGGCCAGTGCAGTGAAGGCTGCAGCTGTTAGCACCCCCTCCTCCCCAGCTCATCCTGAGGTCTGCAAATGAGCCTTGCAGGCTGTCGCTGCGTTCTGCAGTTTCTTTGACAAATAGATTTTGTAGCCTCTGAGTTTTCATAGAACTCATAAATCCCCGAAGCCGATGGAGGCTGGCTGTCAGATGCAAATCCCATACTTTTGGAGATAAAGAGGGGAGGGTCCTCATATTTAGAGCGGACCCTCACCCTTCAGCTCTATCTACGAATTATATTCAAAACTACTTTGAGAGCAAGCTAGGGTAGTCTCCTGCTGCTGCTGCCTGCCTGCAGATGTCTTCTCCCCCTTCTGTTGTAAATCGTGCTGGCATCGTTTAAAATGTGCCTGAAAAATGTATTTGGTGCTCACGGGGACTGGGTTTTAGCGAGTTGGATTGTATTTGGCCAGTATGTTTCACTCATCTCGTTCCGTGTGACATTGGAGCAAATGGAGACTTTGGTCATTCAGCTGCAGGCTCTAAGGAAGCCTGTTGTAACTGTGCATTTTAATGAACCGAATCAGCTGAGGAAATGTTGTCTCTACTGTGGTGTGGCCGTCTGCCTTGTGAAGCTCCTCCCTGTGTACACAGAGGTCTTCTTTTTCTTAAATGGCCTTTCCTCTGTATTTCTCTGTTCTCCCCACCCCCCTTACGTTACAGGTGGAGAGTGAATTCTAAAACCCAGGAGCAAGCTCTGCTGCATTCTTTATAGCACTTGGCACTAAGATGTACTTGTAGCAGGAAGCATGTCTTCCCTGGTGTGCACAGAAACACTTAGAGACTTAAGTTGCTTTGCCCCATCACCAGAGATGGCATCTGTACTCAGCAACCATTGAAATACGAAGAAAAGATCAGACAGGGTTTCTTCCCTGTCTGTAGACCCATCAGCGGGCCACTGTGAGCTCAGCCAACCAAATGGGAACGAGTTAACCATTCAATGTTTCTGCACAACGTGCTGCTGGATCTTCAAAGGAGTGGAATTCGAGGAGAATGTTGTATATAACAGTGTTATGTACAAATCTAAGCTCTGGAAAATGATTTGAGGGCCTCTCTGGAAGGCTGGTAAGTATTTCCAAGATTGTCTCATACCTCTATGGTTGGCTACAGGTTAGATAATCACCAGATCCTTCATTTGATCACTTGATATGTCATGTAAATTTGTCCATTGGAAAGAAGTTAAAGTAAAATTCAGAACAAACGTTTGCATGAGTTCAGGGCTGTGCAGAGGCAAGTATGGTTCATTCCTGAGAATAAAAACTGTTCCAAAACCCAACCTTTCCTATGCTTTCTCCACTTTAATATGGATGTAAAAGTTTGTAAGAACTGGAAACAATAATGTAGCCACTGGAACTGTCTGAAGCAAGAGGGATGTGGATGGAAAAGAGAAGAACTGATTGTGCTGGAACCTTTGGGCAGATGGGACAAGATGGACAAAGGGACAATGCTATTAGAAGAAGATTTAAGATCAGGCTTCCTTAGAATCATAGGCATACTGCAGGAAAACACACTGCAGTATGCAGGGTTCTGCAGGGGTCTTGGAGATCTTTGTGGTCGTGTTTACAAAGAAAGGGAGGGTTCCAGTGGTGCTCCCTCTCCTCATTACAAATGTCTCAGAGACCAGTCTGTTCTGCTGATGGCAACCTTGACCACTGTCCCTACCCTGAGCAACACCTCACCTGGAAAATAACAGCCCAAGTCTGCCCCACCTTACAAACCAGAACTGAAATGTGGCTTAAACAAAGACTAGAGAACATGTGGTTTCTACTCTGAATCAAGCTGCAATTTACAAAATTATAGTTTTTCATTTAGAGCCTCAAAGATCTTGAATACAACTAGAATATTTTACTCTCTATTTCATTAAATTATTAGACTGTATCATTTTAATTATTGGTTTCCTAAGAGATTAAACATCATTACTGTTTCCCCTTTATTATGATCCGAAGGTACGTGTGTTCAAGTTGTGTAGATAAGCTTACAAATAAAAGTTGGATAGAGAGATGGAAAAGGGAAACTCCCACCATGGAGATGAGAGAGAAGGCACTCAGGAGAGAGGAGTCAGGCATGGAGGGATGGAGGGAATGGAGGGGATGCAGCCATAGGTGGCCTTTGCTTCCGTTCGATTCCTACGCTTTCTGCATACTCGATTTTCTATTTCAAGAGATGAAGAAAAAGATGAATATACCACCACAAGTCTTTGAAATTTAGAGCCTCTGATTGTAGTTTTTTTAGAGATGTGTGTGATCAGAGAATTGTGGACCTGCAGCCTAACTCCTAGGGAGATGCCAGAGTGTCCCACTCTGAGCAGGAAGAGAGTCCAGTCCTCAGAATGTGCCCAAAGCAGGAACAACACAATGACCGAGATAGTCATCTAAACTCAAGCTCAAAGGACCTTTTCCAGAAATGGGTGCTCCAAGAGAAGCCAGGTCTCGCAAGTTTACTAAAACAAATATAGTAATTTAAATAAAATGCTATTCCTTGTTTTTTTTTTTTTTTAAAGCTGTTTTCCACTTTCAAATGCTCTGGAGAATACTGAAAGTCCTGAGAACTATCATAAGCAAAAGCCACCTGTCAGATCATTGCCAACATAGAAATAATTTTTAGGACTGAATGTAGTTATCTATACTCCACTTTTTAAAAGAATAGCTTTTGAAATTGCCTCAGTGATGAGAATATTATACACAGAAGAATATAATATAATATATGATATATAATATTTATGCTTATATATAATGTTTTATATATTATATATATATTATATATATATTGAAAATTAGACAGAAGCAAAAAAGCTTCCAAAGAATTCACATGTTTGTTCTAGGTTATGGTTTGTAACAGTAACTTTATCACAATGGCCAGAAATGTCTGTACCAAATCACACTGGAAGAATTGAGAAAAGAAATCTGTTTGCTCAGAAGACGGACACCAGCATTTTAAGAACTCAAGCCTGGAGCAGCCTGTTGGCATAGTTTCTGTCACAGGTTTACAGGACAGAAAAGGGGTGGCGGTGGTGAGACCAGGGAGGGGTCCAGAGTGAGTAGAGGCAGAGTTCACTGCATCCGACAAGGGCTGAGATGGTTCGAGGATCTGAGAATGAGGAACGTATAGTCCGTGAGCAGGAGCGCAGACTGGCAAAGCAAACCCTACATCAGAGATGGGCAAGAAAGAGAGGTAGCCTGGCTTCCTCTGGAGGCTGAGGACGCTCCTCACACATTGCTTCAGGAACCGTCACATGCCAAGATACGTCTGAATTCACCCCAGCTTAGATCCTTCCTTTTGAGTTTAATAGAAATCTATGAATATAGAATAAAACTATATTGGGATATAAGATACATGAAACGCTTAGATATTAGGGCTCATGAGGAAAGGAGAAAGTCACTGTTCCGGGTCAAGTAGGTCCTGGCGTCCTCATTTATGTCATACCGGAAGTAGTATCTTTTGACTAGCCAATTAAGTAATACGAGAGATACATGGTAGGAAAAAAAAAAGCACATAATCGTGTGTGAAAATATGCTGACTTTTCCCCCTTTGCAGCTGCCCTGTGATGGTTCTATCATTCTATGAATACTTTTATTTATTTGTTTTTTTAACAAAGAAGCTAAAACTCAAAGCCACACAGTTAATCAGATGCCAGGACAGGACTTCAAAGTAGTTCTTTAAGGAGCGGCAGCCCATGTTCCTGCCAGATCACCAGCCACTTCTTCAGGGGTGCGGTGTGGAGGAGAAAGAAGGCGCAACATGGTAACCGAATGAATGAGTAACTAGTAAACGAGTTTCCCAACAGGAAGTGCGCTTGGATCCTCGGACAGAACATTTGCCCTGGATCTGGGAAGAGACATCCAGTCAGGCATAAGGAGCCACTGGGTGGAGGGATTTCAGGACAGATGTTCTTTCTAAATGGCGAAAGTCACAGTAGACCTAGAAGGCCAAAGGTAGATAACCCCATGACTCTAGGTTGCACCAAGGGAGGAGCCCAGACTCCCAAACATTTCAACCATGCCACAGACAAAACAAACATCTCTAAAGTGGGAGAGAGGAAGAGATGTAAAACTCAGATTCAAGATTTCACTGAGAGTCTTGGAGGGCAAGTTAGTAGTCAAGAGGGTAAGACATAGAATGCCCATCCCCGGGGTCATGTTTTAAGTTAAATATGCGATAAGAGTCTATAGGTTTTTTTTTTTCTTTTTGAAAATCCACCATGACCTTTCCTTTGTAATTTATAGCTACCTTGATGTTATTTTGCATTTTACTGTAAACTAATAAAGACCCCACACATCAAAGTGTATTAGACCATAAAAACAAGCAAAGTAGAGCCCATTAAAGTATATGTAGAATTTTACAGTTTATGACTCAATCCTACCAATAAACAACAACAACACAGGACTAAATGCATGCATGGCGCCTTTTAATGGCTGGAGGGGGTGGGGTGGATGCCAGAGTCTGGGAAGCATCCGTGTCTAGCAGGTTAACCCTTTGTTAGCAGACAGAAATCTCATGAGCAGATTACCGGAAATCATGAACCGCAGAGAATCGAAGGAGGGTAACCTGGGTTACAACAATGCCTCGTTTGAATGGGGTAGGAGTTACCTTAGGGAAGTCCTATAAAGTAGAACAGGTATAAGATATGGATCTATAGCATATGGATCTTTTTAGCATCATTGTCTATGAAATGACAGGCTCGGTGGAAGACGGAATACCCTTACAATACGTCCCCTGACACACCACCCAATTTTAAGTCCTCGAGTTGACTCCCAAGGCACAGATGTTGCTTTGACTTCCAATGAACATAAGGCAGACAAACTCAAACAAAATACTCTATGCTCCATCCTTTACATTACTGTGCAAATCGGACAAAACCCTTCCCTAAAATGAGGATGACCCCGAAGAACACGGTTTATCATGTTATCGCCGTTGGAGAATAGCCTATCCCTTCTGCCCGTCTCCAAGGCCGCTGCATCTGTCCAACAGCCCCTGATACCCCGCCGGTTCCTCTAATGCTTTCTCTGACATTCTGAATGCTTGCGTTCAAGGGGAGAAGATGGTGCGAAGGATCAATAACAAGAGCAAGAAAAACTGTAAGCCACAAAAATCGACGGGGTGCTCATATTCAGCTCCCGTGCGCTCGATACCCGCTGTCCACGGGTCTCTTCGAGTCAGGATTTGTATCTAAATGAAGCCTTATGGTTTTTGACGGAAGATGGATAGAGGAGGTAAGGGGTCTTCAACAGAAACTGCCTCTGCTGACTGTGTGAGTCTTTGCTTTAGTGGTCAATGTGCGATGCCAACAAACAAACAAACAAACAAACAAACAAAAACATTTTCATCCTCAAGGAGACAAAACTTTCCTTATTGATGCTTCTAACTGATGAAACACAGTTGAGGCCTTCCATGCTTAGAGACCTTTGCTACTTGTCCTGAGTTAGTTAATTGGGTAGGCAGAGTTTTAATATTTGCAAGACTGGTAATTTAATTGTATCATCTCTCTCTCTCTCTCTCTCTCTCTCTCTCTCTCTCTCTCTCTCTCTCTCTCTCTCTTTCTTCCCACTGAAAATCAGAAACACTATAGAGATATTTAGCAAGTTTTGGGGCAAAGATAGATGGGTCAGTTGGCCTTTCATTTCCTTTATGTTATAATGTTTAATGTAAATACATTTTCTGTTGGGTAATTGGTACTCTCTTCCATCCGTGGAATGATGTATACCCTGTAAACAAGTTTTGTGCATATAGTGGCAGAATAGTGGGCTCTTTTGCAGAAAGGCAATGCCAGCTTCCGAATGAGCAACAGAAGCAAAGATAATAATAAATCTTTTAGGGAGTAGAGGGCCCCCTGAAAATAGTAAGAACAAGCAGAGATTTGTCAGGAAATGATTAATTTCTACCTCAGAACTTGCTGGGAAGGACAAGACAAAAGAAGCTTCTCTGGTCTCTGCTGAGATGGGTCACGTTGCTTCCAAGATTCCTGATTTTGGACAGCAGTTCTAATATAGAGAATCCCTGACGGTTTTCTGTCGTGACCCTATCTTTTTGATGTTTCTGGATCGCTCCTCACAAGATTTGGAGAGCTCACTCAGGAACATTCACCTGTCACCCTAGGAAGGGAAGCCAACAAAAATTCCCTTAAAACCCCCAGGGTCTTCTCTCTGCTTTCTAGATGAGTTTAGGGAACCGGGCTAGCAAAGAGACAGTTTCCGCATTCATTAACCACACACTTGGTGAGCTGAGAAGTGGGATTGTGGTCTTTCTCTGGTTAATCATTTGCTATAATAAAGGAATTAAAGAAATAAAAGAAATCTCGTCTTCTTTATGCCTCTCTTTGAGAGCCCACTGGATGCCAAGGCTCATAGGCAACTAGTGAAGGTGAACTGGTTCTGGCCATGGACGTTCCAAGCCTCCCTCAGGTGGTGAAGACTGGAAACCAAGATGTCGGTGCCCGCCACCTACACTGTGGCAACAGGTGCTACGCTGGCAGGACATATACGGGGCATTCCAGTGCTTCTCAGAAGCAGGGTCATCTTGCCATGTAAGATGATTTGTCAGTATAAAGTCAACAGAGTCAGTCATGCTCAGGAGGTGGGGGCGCAAGCAGACTCAACAAGGGAAGCCTCTGGCTGGCTGACTGAGGTACGGATCAAAATTTTATTTAGTTTGGTAGGTTTTTGCCTCGCTGTTCTCTGGTTGGTTCTTGCTATTATTTATCATATATATGATATATGCCATATCCACATATATATGATTATTAATAAAATCTTAGGGTTTTGTTCTTCAAGATGGATATAAGAAAACCCAAGATGATGGATCTTAATCTTTGTGGGAGTCAAAAGTTCTAGACTCCCTGATACAAAATGATTTTTGACCTGTACCAAACACAGAGCAGAAGCAAGAACAGTAGAATACCTCACTAAGTGCTATTTTAAAAAACATGCACACAGGGGGCTGGAGAGATGGCTCAGTGGTTAAGAGCACCGACTGCTCTTCTGAAGGTCTTGAGTTCAAATCCCAGCAACCACATGGTGGCTCACAACCATCTGTAACAAGATCTGACACCCTCTTCTGGTGTGTGTAAAGACAGCTACAGTGTACTTACATATAATAAATAAATAAATCTTTTTAACACACACACACACACACACACACACACACACACACACACCACTTTATAAAAACAGCAAAGCTTTTCACACTTACTTTCCCAACATCTGTGAGCAGTCATTAGTGCAAACTAGTCTAATGCATGGGCGTCCTCAAATTTTAAAAAGCTGAGAAATGTACCTGGGTTGACTTAGCAAGTGTCAGAGAGACTGGAATGGCGTCTTAATTTCTAGGGCTTCTATTCTGTCACGCACAGCTGTGACTTTTTCCCCCACATGTGAAACACAATTAACCTTTAGGTTTTTTTTTTTCTTTTCTTTTTTTTTTTTTTTTTTTGTGGTATTTCTACAATAGTCTATCCGATAACTCCAAATCACCAATGACTTTGGAGGCCGAGTAAAGATCAGATCCAGTTCATTTGACTGCTGTGGCTGAGGACATTGTGACTTCTTGTCTGTCTAGGGCAGCGATGGCGGTGTTGATTATTAGCTTTGAAGAGCCGTTTACCACACAGTATTTAATACCCACGCATTCTGTTTCTCTTACAAGGGATTGTTATTTAATTTTGCTGATAGTATTTTTCCTGCACATGGTTTGTCCCAAATGCCCTTCTTTTATTTTTTAATACACTTGGAAAAGAGAGCTATGAGGAGAGTGAGATGCCAAGGGTTTGCTACAGATCTAGATCCCAATTAGAACGCTGGGCTGGGGGTGGGGGTGGGGTGGGGAACCAAACCACTTGGCTTTTAAACTTTTCATTTCTCATGGCTCAATTCTCATCCGCTGAGTATGGAACTCATTCTGTCTCCAGCTCGATGGGCTAACGCTGATGCTAGCCCAATCCACATTTTAAATGAGCAGTTCCTGTTCTCATATCGGTAAACAGCAAAGGAAGAGATGCTCGGTGCATCTACAGCATCCCGACATCCCTCGCCAAAGCTGTGCACGTGACGCTGCTTTCCCCTTCCCCAGAAGGAGGGCGTCATTTCATTATCCATGAATCAGCGCCTCTTAGACTGTACCATCCTTGTCAGAGAGGCTAATAGCACCACTGTTTAGCTAGCAGCCGAGGAGGAAGGAGGGAGAGAGCCCCGGGGAGCGAAGCACAGGTCACTGACATGGTCGACAAACTGGAGAACAGTTCTGATGCTGAAGACGAAGCCTCCCTCCTCTCACATAACTACTGACATGCAAGAGTTGGTCTTGATTCCTATGATAGCAACACAGGCATCTGGTTCCCAGAGCCTGTTATACACTATCTCAGACAACTGACCACAAAAAGAAAATAGTAACACTTTTAATGAAAACATTACAAACAACTTGGGCTAATATCATTGAATACGGATGCTTAAAACGTTTCTTACCTATTTCTACTGTCTTACTGCTTGCTCTGCGTTTTGGGGTATTTATTTCTAGCCCTCGATACCAATTTTACCGCTTTTCTTTTTGTTACCACTGAGAACATATGAATAGACATTCACATCTTTGATAATATGGGTGATAATTACACCTCATAACAAAGTTAACAATAAATATGATGCACGGAGAAACCTATGCTGCCCACAGTTCACAAAAGAAAAATCAAGACGCTAAAAATGTGCGAACATCTGTAGTTACTCGGATTAGCCACTAGAGGTCAGTGCTACTCTATAGAAAGCATCGTTGCCAATATCCGCTTTAGTGCTTTAGATAGTTGACTCACCAAACCAAGTTTAAAAAGAAAAAAAAAAAACGGTTAAAAATCTTTGGAAAGTTGTCATGTCAACATCCTTGGAAGGTACAAAGTCACTTAAAATGATTATATCTTGCGTAACATCGCTTATAAGTCTCTGGCACGGAGCATGCCTGCTTCAGCACAGTGTGTACTGGGCTTAATAAATAAACAAGAAACAAACATGAAACACAAATCAGAAATGTTCGGTTCAAAAGAATGAACTACCTTTCCTCTCTGTATTGAGAATGCATTAAAGGCAAAGAGATGCCTGCATCCATGGCTCTCCAAGGAGCAGTTCAACAGGTCAGAACGCTCCCTTAACTGAGGGAAACCGACCAGTTAATGTAAATTTGCAATAGAAAAGAAAAACGAATAGCCAAGGATTCTCCTCCAATGCGCAGTGCCTTTTAAATACTTCCATAAAAAAAATAGAACCTTGGTATACAGTCTACAAGTGCCGTGGGGCAGGTACAAGGACAGTAATTTCTGATCAGGAAGACACGTGCTTTCCTGGGTGACACCATGGTGCAGAATTCTAGCCCTAGGAGACACAGATTGGTTCTCAGGGCATTCTGACAGCTGGAGGAGAGTCCTTATCTAAGGAGGAACATGCACTTCCAACTTTTACCCCTGCAGTTTCATGCCCCAGATCAAAATGTGTTTTGTTATTCTAAGGCATCTGTTTGGTGCCCTATCAGTCAGCAAATCTCTAAGCATTAAAAATGAACAAAGTGTTGCTCATTCATTTAATCTTACATCAGTTTAAGACACCAAGTGGTTCTGAGCCGTACAAATACATTTCAATACAGCAAACAGGTTTAGTATATCCCAATGGTATCTCTCTCTCTCTCTCTCTCTCTCTCTCTGTGTGTGTGTGTGTGTATGTGTGTGTATGTGTGTGTGTGTGTGTGTGTGTGTGTGGTATTTGTTCCCATGGTAAATAAAGCAGAGGATCAACTGAAAGAATAGAAATGGGTCTTTTCCTTTTCCATTTCTACAGTGCATTTAATCATTACAGTCATCTTCATAGTACAGATAAAATTGAGGCTGACCAAATTTTTTTTTTTTTTAAAATCTTTTTGATGGAATATGTATTTACTGACAGTCTAGGAAAAAAAAACCATAAAATTACAATTTCAGTGAAGAGCATCTCAGTGGATTTGGCCACCCAGCCCATGATAGCGTAAGATGTGTCTGCATTATTAATCCCCTGGGGCTCTGTGGCCATTTGGCATTAATAAATGTCTACTCAACGCTTAGTCGTGGGTAAACATATTGTACTTGTGACACTTTCCTGAGCGACTGCCTGGGGTCATCAAAGCACCTTGATCAGTCCCCTCGAAATGTTGCTTCTCCTTATGCTGAATAGAAGTATGGCTTTAATAATCTGGATCCCCGGCTACTATTATACTTTATGTTGACTTGTCTAGATCTTTCCCTTTCAGACTCTGGAAGACCTCCATCCTCTCTCTCTATAAAAAAAAAATGCTAGTGAGAAATAGCCATTCAGTTTTTTCTTGCTTTTATTATTATTTTGCAGCAACTGTTTTGAACTGTTTTAGGGGCTGTGGTCAAAGATGAGAGGCCTGGATGGTCCTAAGGTGAACCATCCTTAATGCGAAGAGCAAACTCATTATGGTCTGCGCCCACACTAAAACTGCTCGTCTGAGAGGACAAAAGGGGGTGGCAAGGATAAATATATGTCTCTGAAACCCCATAAATACAGAGGGCGCGATACCCGCGCTGCAGTCGACAGACTTTCACCAATGACATAAAAAAATCATGCATACAGCTTGCAGGCTGCCAAGCCCGTTCTGTTACAGAGTCGTCCTGACGGATGAGTTACAATACAGACGAACACAGAGACACAGTGATGTCGGCAACAGTCAAGCAAAGACAAGCTGTCACAGTGTCAGTCTCCCCCTCCCCCCCAACACCCCCAACTCCCCTTCCATGCTGGATGTATCAAGGTGTTTGTTACCTGGGGCATCCTTCTAAAGGATGAGGTTGGGGGAACGTGTTCAGACATCTGAATGAAGTGTCAGTCCTTAGGGGGTCTAGTTTGTGTAGAACACATCACAGGACAAACAGGACAGCCTCCCAAGCCCTGAACAGGATGGCACAGGGCTGAGGATTCTATAAACTACACTGGGGTCTTGGGAAAGGAGTGGCGAAGAGACATCCTGGGAAGGTCCCAGCTTGCAGGTCTGTGAGGGAGCGCTTTACATTAGCAAATCTCGTCTCAGAAAACTCCCTCACTTCCAGAGGACTGTCTGCTTCCTCGGAGATGTGCTTATTGCATGACGTGGTTGTGCAATGAATCAACATGTTTAGGGGACACACCACACCGGCAGAGGGAAACCGATGGTGAACCCTTTAGCTTTTATTTCACTGCCCCGGGAGCATCTGAGATGAAGTCTCAAGGCTCAAACTTTGTGTTCTCAGGGTCTCCTTGTGTTTTGGCAGCCATCTGCTTTTGACATCTTAACCCTTTGACACCCATCCCTGCGCTGGGCCGGTTGTGATTTTCTGAATCCCTAGAAACTGCTCAGGGGTCTGCTTTAAGCCACCACCCTCTGTGGGGGAGTTTTCTGGGATTTTCTTTGATAAGGCAGGCATTGTATCTCCCTCTCTAGAGTGTGCCATAATCCAGTCATCTCCTCAAAGGCATTCAACCCTCCGAGGTCCGGGGACCACTCCCCCACCCCCACCCCCACCCCCACTCCCGGATTTGCTAACCTGCAAATCACCCTAAACTGAAGCATCGAGCCTCTTAGATGGAGGAGAGCCTGTGTGTGAGGGTCATCGGGAAAACAAGTTTTTATCTGGAAACAAATGTAATGTTAATGAGATCCACAATGGGCCTTAGACACTAGGCAAGGTGTTAAACCAGAGTTCCAGCTGCACATCCATCGATTGTGGTATTTAAATTTCAATGGGTTGGTTATTTATGAGAGGAAAATGACCAGTATTATGAACGCACTCTGAGGGACAGGGAAGGCCCTCGCCCGCACAGTGAGAGGGAGGGGGAGGGGAGGGGCACCGTGTTCCCTTGGTGGACAGCAGAGTTCGATAAAGCACCCCTTATTTCCCAGCCTTTAAGAGCGCGCTCTCTGTGTTTCTTTTTTCTTTCTTTCTTTTCTTTTTTTTTTTTTAAATCGCAATGGTTCATACCTCACATTCCCTGGAGCCTGATTTGCTATAGGTGCAGGGTCCGGTTCCGTTCAGCAGCATCTCGCTGGTTTCGGTGTTGGTGGGTTTATAATCTACATAAAATTCCTGGGTGCCTGGGGTCATTTGCTTGAGCGATTGCCGTTTCTTCTTCCGGTGCCTTCGCATGAGGGAGCGCTGCTGCAGCTGCTTCATGCTCGCGGGGTAGCGCTTCCAGGACACGTACATCACCAAGAGGATGACCAGCACCGACAGGAAAAGGGCCACGCTGCCCGCGATGATCTTATGGAAGGAGATGTGCTCCGTGTCCACATCCGTCTCTGGGCTGGGCTCGGTAGCTCCCACCGTGGGGGGCAGCGGAGGCTTGCTCTCGTGCTTTGGCCTGGGAAGCTTGGGCTTAAATGTGGGCTTGGGGAGGGCCCTGGCCAGGTCAAACCTCTCCGTGGTGGTGCTCTTGCCACAGATGCTGTAGTTCTTCACTGCGTCGATCACGTTTACCCCCTGCAGCTCTTTGGGACTGGCGCAGATAATTGTATTCTCTCTCAGACCTTTAAAACTTTTCAGCCAGTTTACCAGGGAACAGATGTTCCTGCTGCATTCCCATATATTCCCAGCAAGACTGATGTCATTGAGAGAGATCCAAGAATCCAGAATCTCTTGACCAATAAATGTGAGCTTGTTGGAATCCAGGTTGAGGCGTTGCAGATTGGGGACACACTGGAAGACACTGGGTCCACTGAAGGCTTCGATCTCATTACCAGACAGGTCGAGCCTCTGTAAGGAACTCCACGTCCAGGACATGGTTTGTCCTATGACACTGATTTTATTCCACTGCATGTACAAGTTCTGAAGGCTCACCAACCTTGGGAAAAGGGCCAGGTTGAGCTTGGAAAATTGATTGTGCTCCAAATGAAGCTCTTTGAGTCTGATCATGCCAGCAAAGACATTCCTGGCTAAACTTCGGATCCTGTTGTATCCCAGGTCCAGAAGCTCCAGGTTGCGACAGTCTTGGAAGATCCGCACTGGGATGGTTCTCAGTGAGTTGGAGCGGAGGTGTAAGCTGAGCAGCTTCCTCAAGCCCCGGAACTGTTCAGATCCCAGAGAATGGAGCTGGTTATAGGACAGATCCAAGTTCCGTAAATTGGTCACAGGTCTGAAGGTGTTGTTAAGGAAATAGGAGATTCGGTTGGAACTCAGAATCAACTCTTTGAGTCTGCGTATCCCATTGAAAGCATTCTCGTCAATATTGCTGATATGGTTATGGTCAAGGTACAGCCAGGTGAGCTGATTAAGCCCTTTAAATTGATTATACTTAAGTTTTTGGAGGCTGTTGTAGCGAAGGGATAAGCCCAAGCAACCGGCAGATATACTGGAGGGTATCTCCTGCAGTTTCTGAGACTCACAGTATACCATTTTGCCTTCGCATCTACAACCCTTAGGACATCCTCGTTCAGCAGAAGAAAGCATTGTCAATAAGACAGTGGGTGCTAGAACCACCGCTACAGCTGATCCCCGCAGTAGCCTAATTACATTGAAACCTGGAAATAAAAACAACTTAGAAAAGTTATCCCCCCAAAACGAATGCATGTTTTTAAAAAAAAACCAAGCAAAACTAGCTATTTCCATATTCAGAAATGTAAACATTTAGATACCACTTAGCATCAAATATCATCTTTGTCATATAAGGATATTGTATATTTCTAACAGCTAAACAAGGAAATGTGTCCACTGATGATTGAATTTATAGTCTTAGACCAGAGAAAGACAATCTTTAAAACAATTAAAGCATAATTATTACATAGATTTAGAGGATTTTTTTTCATTTTTTTTAAGAAGGAAAGAAGAAAAATATCAAAACATACCCATCCTTTGTATTGTTCAAAGGTCGTCCTCAGGTCTTTTGCTTTGGCTTAGGGGCCGCCTGCATGACAGCCCCTGTCAGCTGCAGTATAGTGAGTCAGGGCTCGCTGACACCCAGGAAGAAAAATTGGACCCCTTGGGAGATGGACCGATTTTGGAACATTATTCTTTACCAGCCGTGCAGAACACTCCAAGAACAAATAAATCCCAACACCGCATTCGCAGCAAAACATCCGAGTCTTCTAGGTAATAGGATCTTCATGGATATTACGTTTTTGCATCTTTACAGTGTGTGTGTGTGTGTGTGTGTGTTATTAAAAAAAAATTGGCACCTACAAATTCTTCTCAAAACCCATGATGTATTCCTCTAGGCAACGTGGGTCTACCTGTGCTGCCACATCTGTATTCCATAGTCCCCGGCGGTCCCGTGGCGGTGAGCACCCAGTTCAGCCACGGAGCTGCGTTGGAGCCCAGAAGGCAAGGGAGCCCAGTTCCGCGCACACGCTCGGCTCACTCCTGCAGACTGTCATTCTGAAAGCTGCTGGGACTGTTGCTTCGGTTTCAGTGAATGCAGTCTTATGTAAAGCTGCCCCCAGTGGCGAGGAGCACTATGGGCATGTGCAGAGCTGACTCTCTTTTATCTTGCAAATGAGCAGGCTCTGCTGGAAAATGAATGGTTCTTTTGGGTGGTTCAATAGGAAGTGAATGGTCAACGTGATCAATAACTAGCAACATTTTCCGTGATATCCGAGTCTTGTTTTACAATTTGGCAACGCCTGTAACTGTCTGCGTCTGCTTAATCGACAAACGTGTGCTTCCCAGAGTTGTTTTTGTTTTTTTGTTTTTTGTTTTTCTTTCTAGAGCTCGACGTTAAATTCACAGATCGAATGTCAATTTTTCTTAACCTCCATGTAGGCTTTGAGCTGAAATTTATAAAATGAATTATTGAACTCTTTACAGAGCTGCATTAATAGCGTGCCTGTTTGACCTCTCGGAGTCACCGTGATTATATTATGCAAGGTGTCTCAGGATGCCGGACTACAGAGGGGATGACTAATAACACACAAATTTATATAGGGCTAATGGCTTTTCTGATTTCCCCACAAAAGATATAATTGGTTTAATGTTTATGACTGCGTTATGGCTTGTTTTGGTTGCTCTGGGCTTTTTTTTTTTTTAATCAGAAGAGAAATAAACCATTTTTTTTTTTTTTTTTTAGTGCTGGTATTAGACCCCCAGGATCATTTGGTTCATAGTGTCTTGATGTTGCTCCCATGTATCACCTTAATACTATTTATTGGGTGCTTTCTAAGTCCTTTAAATGAAGGTTTCGTCGTATTTCATCATTCAGCATTAGTAGCCCGCAGGTCCCATCGACATCTATGTTTCAAAGGTGAAGGACCTGGGACTTCAGTGGGTCACCTGCTCCATGCTCCAGGATGTGACCAAGAGAAGCCAGAGCTTCCAGGCAGAGCCAAGTCTGTCTTCCGGTGCTTCACCAAGCACTGGTTCCTTTGAAGGGGTATCTCTGTGCTCATTGAATCTGGTGAACATGAACCTAGACTAGGGTAGGGAAGCTGTAGAGAGCTCTAGAGACTCTGGGTCTCTAGAGTGGGACCCCACCCCCCAGTTTACTTTGTCTTAGAGAAGTACTTTTAGGAGTAAGGGGTGTAGCCAGCACTCCTCTATTTAGCAAGGAAGGCTCATCCTTGCTAAATTGAGCGCCTGCATCGCCTTGTGCAGTTTTACTCATCTCTGCGTGCTTCCGCGTTCTCACCTGTCAACTGGACACAATAGAGAAATCACCGCACAGGTGCGTGCTGAGCATTCAATTACACCTTTGTGATGGCAGTGCTGGGATTGAACACAGGATCCTGAGCTCCAGGATCAGCCCTGTGCCATCTTGCTCTCTCACAGTGCTTAGCTCCTGTGGGTATCACATACATCGAACAGATATTATCTCTGCTACCTGTACATATGTTGCTTTTTAACATTGAATGCTGCCCATAGTAACTGTTCACAGTGAGCAGTTTTTGTGCTATGACCAGTGGGGAGATTCTCCTGCCTTTATCATCTCCACTTTCTATTTAAATTGAATGTTTTAGTCCTGTGAACTATGTCTAATAACTGACGCTTGATGTTTATCCCAGAGCAACACATGACACTCGGGCCTTATGGAGTTTGCCATTTTCTATAAATAATAATTATTCTTTAAAATATTTGTCTTGTTTATATGAGGTATACTGGCTGTATCTCAATTAGGTATTATCCAGGGGTGAGCAGTTTGGTAAATGCTAATCATGGTAATCAAAGGGGCCATAGGCATAGGCCAATTCCTTGGGTATTATGCTATTGATGTGATTACCTTAAACTTACATATGTTGTGGCTGTATCTAGAGCTTATTAAGAAACATCTCCTTTTCCATTCCCCCAGATTGTATTTTAAGGAAAATGGAAGTAGTTGTTGTTTTCTTTTTTACTGATAATTTCATATATGCATATATCGTATTTTGATCAAATCTGCCCTACAATCCCTCTCCCAAACCTTCTGATTCATTTTCAGATGCTCATGTTCTCTCTCTCTCTCTCTCACTCTTTCTCCCCCCCTCTCTCTCTCTCTCTCTCTCTCTCTCTCTCTGTGTGTGTGTGTGTGTGTAAACCTACTAAGTCCTCTTAATGCTCCTGTAGGTCCTTGGTCTAAGACCAGCTACAGTGGCATAGAAAGTGTAGGTTTTCTTCATGAATGCAGCCAATGAGATGGCTACATTTTTTTGATGGACAGGTATATTTAGGAAACTCAGTAAAAAGGAGAAAAAATGGAGATATCTGATATTGAGATGTCTCTTCTATGTGATCACTTTCTGTGTCTCAGTTATTTTAACACAACAGTGCTTGGCACATCTCAGAGGCACAATATATTTAGTCAATAAACACATTTGTTGTACTGCAAACTTACTATGTAATGGTAGTCTTTTTATATCATAAGATATGTTGAAATATTTTATTATGTGTCTTTGGTGGTATACATTAGTTATATATAGTTTAATGAGAACATTTGTTTTTGCTCCTGCATGACGTATCACAGTCAAATTCAACCCGAGACTCTCTCTTTGGAACCTGGTTCCTGGTTACCCTCCCTTTACCATCTTTAGGCTCTGATAAAGATCTTTCAGGATTCATGTGTACTGAGAGGCTGTGAAGGGTCAGCCCTGTTCCTACATATGCTGAGGGGAAGTGGATAAAGACATCCATGACTCTCAATACAAGGCCACATGTTACACCTGGTTCACTTCTGTCTATCTGGTCTACCACCAGGTCCCAAGAGGAGTCTATACCAGAGCAGTAGCAGGTTGAGGGGGTTCCAGTTTCTAGAAGGAACAATATATGTAATGCTGCACTTACAGACTCTGTGTTGAGTCTAGAGATTTCCTCTGTTAGTGAGATTGGAAATAACAACAAAGGAAGTACCCTTAAATGATATGTATGAGAGTTAGGAGACAAGGAGATGATTAGCAGGTCCTCACTCTCTCTTTCTTTCACCGGTCATCTTCACAGTGAAATCATAAGTTTGGCAGGAATAGTAAATATGCTGTGAAATCTTCAACTCAGCACACAGTCCAGAAGGATAACACTGAGTCTTTATTACCTAACATCCCAAATGGGACTTCACAACTTGCATGTCTCAAAAACAAAGTCTAAAGGGAATCATATTTATAGCTTCGTTCTCATTCCTCTGCGTCGAAAGCCTCTCATTTTCCTGCTCATCCTTCCTCCTTCTCACTGGGAAGCTGTGATCAAGACATCTTTCTTGGCTAACAGCTGCACAGGGCCGCAGCTCACCTGTCTGTGTGCCTCCCACCCTAGTGACAAAAGTTCAGCGAAGACCAGGGGAATGCAATTATCTCATGTAGCTCTCCAAGGGACCGATATGCTTGGGTTATTAATGGCAAACAGCCTTGTCTTGTATTATAAGCCCCGTCTTTAATTTTCAAACATGTTTCTGGTATCTTGGCTCCCCACCTTGTCTTGCTCCGTGGCTCTGATCTCATGCTCCTTCTCTGGCTCTTCCGGGCTGGAGAGATGGCTCAGCAGTTAAGAGTACCGACTGCTCTTCTGAAGGTCCTGAGTTCAAATCCCAGCAACCACATGGTGGCTCACAACCATCTGTGATGAGATCTGATGCCCTCCTCTGGTGTGTCTGAAGACAGCAACAGTGTACTTACATATAATAAATAAATGAATCTTGTTTTTGTTTTTTGTTTTTGTTTTTAAAGAAATTGATATTTCACTCAATGTTGACCACCTGTCTCTTCCTTGGAGGTATTCTTGCCCTTCTTGTGGTAAAGTGCTCTGAGTGGTCCCTCCTTTGGCACCAGCTCTTAGGTTGCCAGCCCTCTAGGTTTCTTCTTGTTAAAGGTGGCAAAGTTCTAGATGAGGGAAAGTTATCAGTGAGGCTAGCTAAAAAAAAAAAAAAAAAAAAAATCCCAAAGTGGAAATCACAATTCATATCCATGCTCTCATTCCTTAAGGCTGTGGAAATTATTCTAAAGACACCCGAGTAGTCATTCAAAAGTAAAGTACTATATTTTGGCAAATTTTACTGATTTTCTTGTATGTTTTTCATAGTTTGTCCTTTTTATAGTTGTTGACTGAAAGCCAGCTGATTGTTTCTGTCTTGCCTTTCAACACAGACATAATTACGCTCCATTATGTGTTTAGCAACTTCCCCTGCCATCGCCACCGCAGAGAGGACTAACAATACACTACCCAACAACTTAAATGTCCCCAAATGCATCGCATGCCTCATGATCTATATAATTATAAAACAAGATGTCCTCTATCTAAACACTTTTTTTATTGTACTTCTGTTACTTTGAATATCAAAACACATGTTGTTTCAGTTGAGTAAATAAATCAAGTGTTTATAAATAATGCCAAATTTCAGTTCAATATGAAACCAGATTGCCAAATATGAAGTTGTAAAAAAAATGAGATTGTCATAGGGTATCTTCAGGATACTTGACTCGAGAGATTTCATTGATTTGGCAAATAGTCTGGATACGATGATGTACTACTAGACACTGTCCCAAGTAGGTGGACATCAATGAGCAAAATAAAGGTTTACACTCTATGCAACTTAGATTTGTAGGCAGAGTATTCGTCATGCTAACTTGGAATCTGAAGTGCCCCATAAGCTCATGGTTTGATTACCATGTTCCTAAAGTGTGTTGTTGATTAGAAGGCCAAGAAACCTTTAAGAATTGAGACCTCTTCCATATAAAAGAGGCTACCACATTTAGGTCTTTGAAGGTTATAACCCAGGATTTCCTCCACCCACTCTTCTTTCCAATCAGCTACAATGTGAGGAGCCTCAGCCACAGAATTCTCTGCCAGAAAGCACACCATGCCTTCCCCACCCCATCGACTGAGACCCTTTGAAAATATGAACCGGAGTCAACATTTTCCTCTTAGGTACTGTTCTGTTGGAGGCATTTTGTCACAGTAGAGAACAAGTAACTAACATGAATATGTAATTTCGACTATGGGTGAAAGAAAAATAAGAGGACTGTTGGATGTGTAAGAAAATAGATATGATTTTAAGCGGGGTGGTCAGGGACACTAGGAAAATGACCTCAGCAAACCAAAGAATGAGATAGGCTTGGAAACAAAGACTTAATGAGGGTGAGGAATGGCTGATGTAAGCCCCAAGGTGGAGACAGGTCATGTGTTTGATGAACTTCAAGAAGCACAATCAATCTGCAGTAGATATGACAGTCCCAGAGACGTCAGTGATGAAGGCACAGAGATCTTAGGTACCAGAATATGGAGGGTTGTGCATGCTATTGTAAGAATATTAGCTTTACTCTGGAATGATGGGGCCTTTCCACCCTTCCAGAATAGATGTCTTAACAGGGTTGTATATTAAAGGATCCTTTGTATAGATTCAAGTCTTTCATCCATATCAAGTTCATATATCGTATTCCCTATTGCCAGTGTGATGGTGTTTAGAGATGCGGCCTTAGAAGATCATGATGTCGGAGCACACATGGGGTTACTGGGATTATAAAGTGAGAAGAGACATGGCTGTATCTGTTTCTTCTCCCTCTGTTCTAAGCAGTGTGAAGATCCAGGAGAGTGGGTCTGTATGCATGACGTGATTAGGGATCTTTCTAGAAAGTAAGATCTGCTACATTTTCTAATCTAGATCTTTAAATTCTGAGAAAATGGAACCTGTTGTTTGTACCACACAAGGCATTTTGTTACTGTAGCCCATGTTGGCTACCATGATTGTTCCTGGTCTTGTTATTGCAGCAGAGGCCAGGGTTGAAGCTAATAAGGAGGCTCTCACAGGTCAGGGGAAAAGGTTGTGGGACTTAGGCCAGTGTGGTAGCAGGAAAGAGGCTGAATTCTGTATATTTTTTATTTTTATTTATTTTATTTATATGAGTACACGGTAGCTTTCTTCAGACATAACGGGGGGGGGGGGCCCGATCCCATTACCAATGATTGTGAGCTACCATGTGGTTGCTGGGAATTGAACTCAGGACCTCTGGAAGAACAGTTGGTGCTATTAACCACTGAACCACCTCTCCAGCCCCTTCTATGTGTATATTTTAGACAAAACAAATAAAACTTTTTAAGTGGGTTAGAAGTTCAGCTATGGAATAATGAGAGAAATTGAATCTTTGACTTTATTTTTAAAGAAGATTTCTTTCTTAAAGACTTAGGAACATGCATTTATGTCTGTGTGTGGGTATACACACAGGAAGGAAGGTATGGACAAGAGCCACAAGAGGGTGCCAAGTGCCAGGGAGCCGGAACTATGGCAGTGGTAGTTGTGTCCTTCCTGACCTTGGTTCTGGGAACAAAGGGTCCCTTGGAAGAACAGCAAACACTCTAAAGTTCTGAGCCAGCTCTCCCAAATTCAATCCTAAGTTTTATAGGCACAGCAATCTGGAGGATACTGAGGCCATTGATGACTTTTATGGGTCATGCTTTAGGAGAAAGATCAAGAGTTCAACACACTGCACTTAAGTCTCGATTTATGACTCATACATTATTTAATTTCATGAGATTTTAGGTTCTTAAAAAATGTGGATTTTATTTTATATTTTTGTTTTCGAGGCAGGATCTTATGATGTATGTAGCTTAGGCAGTTCTTGAACTGAAATCCTCCTACCTCAGCCTCCCAGTTGCTGAGATTCCAGGAATGAACTACCAAACATTCATTCCAGGAGAGAACTGTCTTACTGTTAATTCATTCTCATTATGTGTGTGTGTCATTGTGCACTCGGGTGCAGATGCCCGTAGAGCCCATAAGAGGTCACTGTGTACCCTGGAGTTACAAATAGTTGTGAGCTTCCTGATATGTGTGCTGGGAACTGAACTTCCATTTTCTGCAAGGGCATTGCACGCATGCATGCATGGACACACACACACACACACACACACACACGCACACACGCACACATACTTTCATCTTTATATTTACATTTTATCTTTTGATAGTACATTGATCACACTACTCTTCCCTTCCCTTTTCTTCCTCTCAGCCCTCCCTTGTATCCCTTTCAACTCTTTTCTCAATTCATAGCCTCTTATTTATTTTTTTTACTAATTGTTATTGCATACATATCAGTATATGTCTATGCTATGTATTCCCAAATATAATCCATTCTGCCCATATAATGCAACCTGTACATATATTTTCAGGGATGGCTATTTAGCAATGCACACATTAGACTGCTGAACTCTCTCTTCAGGCCACCGAGCCCAGTATTAAAGACAGCTTTATGATATTACGGTTTGAATCATCATGTGATTTTAAGAACAGTAGATTAGATAAAATGACTAGAAATAAAACACTCATAAACCCATATTTATATTCAGATGGCCTAGAGAGGGGTCAGGGTTAGGGCTAGCTGAGGAGGACAGTTGAACCAAATCTTTTAATCAAAATTGAAATGTAAAAATTGCATACTGACGAGATATAAAGAAAAATTGATTTCAATATTTTAGGAGTTAAGTTTGATGACTTCAAATCATTCTCACAAATAATTCTGAAAATAGCATATTATTTATTCTATACATCAGTTGACATTTTGGATTTGAAATTGATTCCAGCTAGGCATCACAGGTCTTACTGTGCTTACCTATAAAATGGATCCCTCAAATCTGCTTCTGAAGACTTAAGAGATCTGTTTAGTAGCACTTTCCGGAATCTATGAGTAAGAATAAACTACATTTTCTTGCTGTAGACCAGGGAACCTACAAATATTAACTTTTCCTTTGATTCTATCTAGATTTACTGGTCATCATGGTGTGCTGGGTTAAGCATGTTATTGCAGGTCATCAATATGACCAAGGGAAAATGAAATTTTCCCTTACTAATATTGAAATTCCTTAGTATTCTGTATTAACCTTTCAATATCATGGTTGTATATCACACAGCATCTTCTGTTAACTGGTTTCATTCTAGCTGAGAAGTTGCCTTTCCCCAGTACAGAATTGATCTGAATATGACAAGGTCATATTTCTAGAATGCCAGACTAGAGTCCCTATATCAAGTCACTTCCAACATTCACATGCATATCTTCATTTTCAGTTGTATTCTAATCTTCACGGGGGCATTAACATGGCTCTGGAATACTCTTGATCCTACCTGCTCCCTTCAAGGGCTCCATTAAAAAGCTTTGTCTGGTCACAAATGGTTACACTTCTGACTTAGACAAATGCATGAAAAATTTTAATGTCAGACTGTTTAAAGGACTGCTCGATCTCTTTTAGAAAGAGGAAATATCAAATGAACAGAGCCTCACAGTCACTCACTATATCGTTCACCTGCAGACACTTGTGTGTGTGTGTGTGGCAGCAGCAGCAGCAGCAGCAGCAGCAGCAGCAGCAACTCATGTTCTTGAGACTTGTATTCCTACAGAGGGACAGCATAGGCTAATCTTGAGACTAGGTAACTATCACAAGTTTATTTTGCATCGCCTTTACGTAGGCCACTTCTGAAAACCAAGCATGACCTTAACAAATACTCATTTTTTTCTTTTTTCTTTTGGTGTAAATTGTATAGATACATAAAAGTAGAAAAATCTAAAAAGAAACACCAACCTCTATAGTTATCAGTATTTAAATCAGCAGGTTTTAAAATTCTTGCTCCCTTCCTATATACATGCATTATTATTTTCTTCTAGAGTGTTTAAAAACCAAATCTCTGTATATATATATATATATATATATATATATATATATATATATATATATGCATGCATATATGAAATATATATATATATATATACATACACACACACACATATTAACAACATTTGATACCTACTATTATTCTACCCGACAGAGTCAACAGTAAGTCGTTAAATGTGCTTTGTTGGAATCAAGTCTCAAAGTGTGTGTTCTCTTAGGTCTCTGTAACCTCTTGGTTTTTGTTTATTTGACGCCATTGAGTTGAAGGAGCTCTTGTATCATGATCAACAAATTGTCCTATGTCTTGCACACAATGTCTCTCCATTGTGTGGTTTAATTTGCCAAGAGTCAGTTTAGCGGCATGAGGATTGAGCAGGAGCCCTTCACTCATTCAGAAGGAACATTCCGCTCGCATGCCTCCTTGGGGAATCCAATCACTCTTGGCGATAATTTAGAGCTTGAATGACTTTTGAGCTGTGTAAGGCTTAGAGAGTGGGGAGGGGGAGGGATATGACCATCATGGTAGCCATACTAGCAGGAAATTCAACAATGGCTTTCCTGACAGCTTTGATAACCGGAATTAATAAGGAGGCACCTTGAGTCAATGTTGCGCTAATATTCATATTATTAGAATTTCTGTTCTTTATTCCCTACCACAGTTCTCATTTTTGCTTATAGTCAGCAAAACACTTTTATGTTGTTCTTTGCAAAAATCAGTCCATGAATTTGTGTATTCATGTGGAATGTTCTTCTAACACTGTCTCAACAAAGTTTTTATCAAATGAACAGCAGCAAACATTTATTGGTAGTCTCTTATATTGAGAAAAAAAATGCTTTCTAGATTTTTATTTAGAGCAGATTCCAAGAAGAAACAACTGGGCCTCAGAGCCCAGATATGTAATTTATGGTCTTCCATGCAGCTCCAAGCTTCTTAAGGTTTCTCACAGTAGAACAAAGGCGTTTTAGTAGGGTAGCTATTAAAGGGTCCTTTAGACAAATTTGTCCCTCAGGATTTGACGTTTTACTCTGGACAGTTGGCTGCACTCTGAATGGGAAGTCAAGGTTTTTAAAAATGGTATCATCATATACATCTGACTGTAGTCATATGACACATATTTCTCAATAACAAGAATTTTTAATCCAGTCTACATTGTTTCATGATTGCCTGTGAGAGTTTGAAACAGCTAGACTAAGATATTTTAGAATTTGACTTCCTAGCAAGTATTTTAGCACAGAGGATTAAATTCCCCAGCCACCAGGTGCAAAAGGATAATACAAACCTTGATTTTGAGAAAGAGGTAAATGTTCCATGGGCGGGTTCTATTTTTGTATCTGAAGCAAGACATCTGGCTGATAATTATTTTAGGCTGTATATCCAAGAAGCAATGAACTTCTTCTATCTAGGTTTGCAATGTGTTAGCAGAAAAGGGACCTGTGAGTTCTTAAATTGTACTAACATGCATTTGATATATTTCAGGGACTCAAGTTACATGAGCTGATGAATTGTCCTTATATTGCTGATATTTGGTACTGATGGCCATCTTATTTCTGGATTGGAAATTAATCCCAAGAGTGTTTGGAGATGCTTGGAAGAATTCTGCAACTAATAGTAGAGCCACCATGTGGCAAGACTGTGATTCAAAAATTAAACTATAAATTCTATGGGTAGTTCTTTTTGTTTGCTACATTTTTATAGAATAAAGTTTAAATGACAACTTCTTCATTGTTTAAATAGTAACTTCTTCATTGGGAGAAAAGGCCGTGACTGCTTCCTGAATATACACCTTTTTCTTTCTGCCATTACCTTGTTAACTGCTTCATCTCCTCAATGAGTATTTACTACATTCTCAAGTTTTCCTCGGTGTTGGTGATGTAATAGTGTAGGAGGTGAATGCCTGTTATGTATTCTGGTTGATGAGATAGTAAAAGAAAAAAATCACAGGTCCACAGTGCAGTGTTAGCTTGTTTTAAGGGCTATGGAGAAACACAATACA
The DNA here is from genome assembly GCF_947179515.1 of Apodemus sylvaticus. NCBI lineage: Eukaryota > Metazoa > Chordata > Mammalia > Rodentia > Muridae > Apodemus > Apodemus sylvaticus. The sequence goes on along the minus strand of NC_067490.1, from coordinate 23,459,245 downwards.
ACGTGGGTGAGGGTAGAGACAGATTTGTAAGAATCGGACAATCCCTCTGGGGTAATTACAGTTGAGAGTGACTCACTCTAGCCCTTGTGATATAACATCTTGTGGGGTTTTAAAAAATTAGTCCCAAGTCAAATGGAGGTACCTCTTACATTTGAGACCAGGACTTGTATAGGGACTGGATAAGGAGTTTTGCACTAGCCAGCTTTTCATGTCTCTAAACATCCTTTGGACTTTTTAGAAATAGCATGGACTTTTTAGAATTAATGCAGACTCCACTCATGGCTAAATCCCACAAGCTTCACTTATATGGCCTCTAGATTAATTTCTTTCGGGTTATCAAGATTGCTTTCTCATTCTGCTACAAGTTGGAGACAACCTATTTATATTTAATAATTTGTTGCAACAATTTATAGAACTTGGGGAGAGTTAATTTATGTCTATAAGCTTATACTAAAGACTGTAGATGCACTATCTATCTATCTATGGAGTGTAGATGAGGGACTATAATAAGCTCTAGAAGGTTCTGAGTAGTTTCTGTCCCATACAATTTGGTAATGTACTAGTCTTTTGTCATGGAGATCTTTTGACTACTTTAGACTTTCTCCACGTGCTTTAAGAATTTTTAAAAAGACTACAATATAGGAATAATTGATTGCCCGTTCAACCTCCAGCTGTTTTCTCCCAGAGGACATAGCTGGGACTGAACCTTTGAAGCTTCTTGTCACAGTTTGACTTTTCTGGTGTTTGTCCCTCATCCTGCAGAAGACAACCAAGAGTTATCTCACTGCAAAAAAACATGTTCCCAGAACTCCTCTAACTCAGGAAATTACAGGGATTTCTTTCTTTTCTTTTTTTCTTTTTTTCTTTTTTTGGTACTCTGTCAGAAATCGGCAACAAGCAAAATATCGATTATTATGTCACAGCCACGAATACTTTATGGTGGCTTCAGGAGTTCTCTTCCTCCTCCCCAACACACTAGCCCAAGGCCAGGCATCCTCTCTTACTAGCACAGTTGGAATTTTAGAAATGATATTAATAAATACAATTATCAACTACAAAGAAAGCAATCAAATGATAAAAACATAATCCTTAAAATACATATTAAGCTCTATTGGTTTTCTTAAATCCTATTTTGTGGTCTTGGTACCAGGAGTGTTTCCTTTGCTACCTTATTCAAAGACTGTTAAAGCCCCTCCCTCCCAGTTATACCTAACCCCAGTTTTCCAACAGGAGCTTCATATACAAGAAGACTCTGCCCCATACCCTCTTACCTCTTCACCTCTATTGATTTTCCTTGGCATCCAGTACTCTGTTTCTGATGCCTAAGAAGGTCTAGTTTTTTTTTTTTTTTTCCTGCGTTCTTGTGCATGCTCCTTGTAAACCATTTTCTTTCAGGACCTTCCACACAAGGTTCTCTTGTGGTGACATAGCTGTTGAGAAGCAGACACTCTTCAGATTCCTCCTCTTTTAAATGACTAATCTATTATTTTCCTTCCAGGTGCTTTATTCTTTACTTTCCAAGGTATTTGGAAACCAGCGTCTACTTAAGTTTGAATCTTTATTCATTCATGACTTGGTGAACCATTCAAGTCTAGAGATTTGTGTTCTTTGACTCTATGAAAATTTCTTGTACTAAAACATTATTTTATTTTATGCAGATGAGTGTTTTCCCTGCATGTGTGCCTGTGCATCCTACCCTTACCTGGTGCCTAAGGAGGTCAGAAGAGGGCATCGGGTCTCCTGGAACTGGAGTTAGAGACACTCCTTGTATGTGCATGAGTGCATGCGTGTGTGCATGTGTGTGTGTGTGTGTGTATCTGTGTGTAAATGGAAAAATCTTTCTATTTTCTTTGTTCTCTCTGGAATTATTATTTTCAGAAGATTTTAGGCTCCCTGGATTGATACTTTTTTTTTATTTCCTTTCTTCTTTTCATCCCATTTTTATCTATCACAGCTCTATGCTATCTTTTATATATTTACCAAAAACTTAGATATCAGTAAATGATGCTGAATCCACATGTATTGTGTATTGATACTGCTGTGTGAGGACTGCTGTAATGTTGTATAACGGTACAGGTAGGACCAGCAAGTCCCGCAAGTATTGAACAATCATTATGCAGTTTCTGTAGAAAATGTTTGCTGACACCTGATGCCCATCACACCTTGAATAACCACATCTGTTAACACCACTAGCTCCTTCCTATGTATTTTTGGCTTGTCTTCATTGTATACTTGATCTCTGTAACAGAAGCAATGCCTTTCTTCACACTGACAGCATTATTGGGAATATTCTGGGCTAAAATGTGTCTTTCTCCTGATGTAATTTGTTGGTTTATTTTGGTTCATTCCATGTTGGAACCTTTTAAAAACTATTAAGATGATTGTGTCTTCATTAACCTGATGAGTGAGTCAGGCTCTGAAGGCTGACAGAAAGTTCCTTCTGTGCAGGCAAGGTTTAGGCTATGGATTTTGTGTCAGCAAGATTAGATAGTGAACTGTCTTTTTTCATGGAGAAAAACCTCATATGTGGATGTGTTTTTCCTACCAAAGCAGATTAACAGTTTCCTTCATGGAAGCTCTGGACCTGCTATTAGCATTCTCTGCACAAAGACCAGGGAATGGTCCAGAGGACAGAGGCCCTGTTGGGATCCTTAACCTCACTACAGGATGCCAGTTTCCCTTGAGTTGGCCTGAAGTGAATAGAAAACTGGCTCTGTTGGGTTAGAAAGAGTAGGTAAGTTTGGAGTGACAAATGGGATGGTATGACTGATGTAATTATAATCTCAAAAACAGAAAATATAAAAATCACAGAGAGCGCCCAGGTTTTGGTTGCTTGAGATTAATTTAGAGATACTGCAATTGACCATTGTCTGCAAAAGCTTTAAAGACAGTCTCCACAGTTTTGGTGACTTCTTTCTGGTGCCCCTTGGACTCAGGACATTGGTGCACAATGAAGAGTTTTCCTTTGCTAAGTGTGCAAGTTCATCTATCACAGCTTTGGTGCTTTCTCATAGAGGCTGTTCAGCATCTTCCCCCCTCCGCGTCTCCCTTATTTTCACTATTACATGAGTTTTGAGGTAGAGGAGGTAGTTAAATGAGTGGTTGGCTGTGTTTTGGGTAAGACCCTTCTTAGCAGGTGTCATGCATGGCAAGTGTGATAGAGTGGGTAAAGAAATGGGAAAAATGTCTCTGAAGAGTAGTATCACAGCTTACAGATGGAGATGGAGGATGAAGGATTCTGTGCATGAGGTAACTGCTGCCCTCCATCGATAACCAGTTTGCATGCTCTGCCAGAGAAAGACTCAAAGACCTCTGAGTGTGTACACACTCTCTGTAGCCTTGCAGGCAAAAGAAGCTTGGGTAGATGTTTCTCATCAAGGTAGCCTATTTGGCGGCTCTCTTTCATGTCATTTCTTCTTCCATGAGCTGTAGTTAAAATACACAGCTCCATCCTCATCCGTTCAGTTACTGTTGAAATGTAAGCAATGTTTATCTCACATCCCCTTTGTAGCATTGAGAAGGAAAGACGAGTGAGCCGTGTTAATCATTTGGGAAGAAGGATGGAAATACCATGGAGATGTCTGAAGACAGTCGTAACCGAGAGACTGGAGATAATTTCAATCCAGTAGCTGAGACAAAGGAAACACAGCAAAGCCACAGGAATGTACAAAAAGAGAAAGGGGGCGGGGCAGGAAAAGGTGTGGCCAATACAAAATACCATAAAAGAAGAAGACTGAAGTAAATTCAGATATGTCCCTCTCCACATGCATAAACACAAATAATGCCAAAAACAAAACAGTGAAATAGGTAAAAATACATCCAAGACAATGGTGTTATCGTAGAAACTTTCATAGTACATTAAGAAAATTCTGCATTTCATGTGTGTATACCATGATGTTATCAGCATGTGCAATGGAGGGGGTCACAGTTCCTTCTAAGAGGCATAGTCATGGGTGACTCTAGGTAGACATGAGGAGGTCTATCTATCAATCATCTCTATCTATCTATCTATCTATCTATCTATCCATCCATCCATCCATCTATCTATCTACCTATCTATGTATTTATCTATGTATCTATTTATGTATCTATGTACCTATGTATCATCTATTTATCTATTGTATGTATGTATACATGTATGTATATATGTATCTAACTATGAATCTATGTATCTATGTATTTATCTATTTATCTATATCTATGTATCTATGTATTATTTATCTATGTATGTATCTATATATGTGTATATGTATCTCTATATGTATCTATGTGTGTATGTATGTATCTATCTGTCTGTCTGTTCATCTATCCAGACATCCATCCATCCATCCATCCATCCATCTACCCATCCATCCATGCATCTCTCTATTAGCAGTATTCAATTTAATTCTAAAGATAAAAGCCTGTAAGCAGGATGGGTAAGAATAAGTGTAGTAACATATGTTTGGAAGTACAGTACAAACCTCAATTGCCTCATACAATAACCTAAAGAGGAATAAAAAATAGTGGAAACAAACACAGACAGTGCTCCAGGAAACTGTGTTTTAAAGTGTCCCTTCTGTGTTATAACTTAGGCATGGGTGGGAATGGAGTGTATGGAGTATACTTGGAGTGAATAGAAATCTTCAAACCATTGTGTCCATGTAAGCTATGCTTCTTTTTAATTTTATACTGCATATTAACAGCTATTGAAAACTTAAATATTTTAATAATAAATTAGTAAATGTAATAATGATAAATTAATAAATGATAAATTAAAATCAGCAATAATGAATTTCCTTAAACTAATACCTTCCTTAAAAAGAGGCATTTCTAATTTTGTGATAAAAAAGATAATAGAATTTTTTATCTTTACTATATTCTATAATCTATTTTTATGGTCCATTCTTCATCCCCTCCTGGTCTGCCTTCTGACTGTTTCTTATCCCATACCTGCCCCCTGCATCCTTACTCCTGTCTCAAATAGGGTGTCCCCCCCCCCCCCGACCTCCAAAGACCTCCCCAATCCCTGGGGCCTTAATTCTTTTCTTGAGGGTTAGGTGCATCTTCTCTCACTGGGTTAAGACCTGGAAGTCGTCCCCTGCTGTACATGCATTGGAGGCCTCATATCAGCTAGTGTATGCTGTCTGGTTGGTGGCTCAGTGTCGGAGAAATCTCAGGGGGCCAGGTTAGTTGAGACTGCTGGTCTTCTTACAGAGTTGCAATTCTCCTCAGCTTCTTCGAGCTTTTCCCTAATCCAACCACAAGGGTCACTAGCTTCTGTCCATTGGTTGGATGTAAATATGTGCATTTGACTCTTGTCGATGCTAGGCTTCTGTCTGTAAGCACACCATAGTATCAGTAATAGTGTCAGGCCTTGGGGACCCCCCCCCCCTTTGAGCTGGATCCCAATTTGGGCCAGTCATTGGACCTCCTTTCCTTCAGGCTCTTCTCCATTTTTGACCCTGCAGTTCTTTCAGACAGGAACAATTCTGGGTCATAGTTTTTGGCTGTGGGATGGCAACCCCATCCTTCCACTTGATGCTCTTCCTGTCTTTCTACTGAAGATAGCAGAATTTTATATAGCATGCCAGGGTGGGAAGACAGGAGTGGGTGGGTGGGGTAATACCCTCATAGAGGCAGGGGGATGGGAGATGCCATATGGTGTTTCTGAAGGGCAGACCTACAAAGGGGAAAACATTTGAAACGTAAATAAAAAAAAAGATATCCAATAAAAAAACAAAAACAAAAAACAAAAAACCTATGTCCAGTTTTCTTAGGACCCGCCAAACTGATTTCCAGAGTGGTTTTATCAGCTTGCAATCCCACCAGTAATGGAGGAGTGTTCCTTTTTCTCCACATCCTAGACAGCATCTGCTGTCACCTAAGTTTTTGATCTTAACCATTCTGACTGGTGTGAGGTGGAATCTCAGGGTTGTTTTGATTTGCATTTCCCTGATGACTAAGGATGCCGAACATTTCTTTAGGTCCTTCTTGGCCACTGGAATTTCCTCAGTTGAGAATTCTATGTTTAGCTCTGTTCTCATTTTTTAATAGGGTTATTTGGTTCTCTGGAGTTAAACTTCTCAAGTTCTTTGTATATATTGGATATTAGCCCTCTTCAGATGTGGGATTGGTACAGATCTTAATCTGTTGGTTGCTGTTTTGTCCTTATTGACAGTATCCTTTGCCTTACAGAAACTTCATAATTTAAGAGGTCCCATTTGTCAATTCTTGATTTTAGCACATAAGCCATTGGTGTTTTATTCAGGAACTCTTCCCCTGTGCACATGCGTTCAAGGCTTTCCCCCAATTTCTCTATTAGATTCAGTGTATGATAGTATACTGAAGTGACCCCAAAATTCCAAGAGAAAACTCCTACAGCTGATAAATAACTTCAGCAAAGTGGCTGGATATAAAATTAACTCAAACAGATCAGTAGCCTCCATATATTCAAAAAATAAATGGACTAAGAAAGAAATTAGGGAAATAACACCCTTCACAATAGTCACAAACAATATAAAATATCTTGGTGTGGCTCTCCCCAAACAAGTGAAAGATCTGTATGCCAAGAACTTCAAGTTTCTGAAGAAAGAAATCGAAGAAGACCTCAGAAGATGGAAAGATCTCTCATGCTTGTTGATTGGCAGGATTAATATAGTGAAAATGGCCAACTTGCTGAAAGCAATCTACAGATTCAATGGAATCCTCATCAAAATTACAACTCAATTCTTCATAGAGTTAGAAAGAGCAATTTTCAAATTCATTTGGAATAACAAAAAACCCAGGATAGCGAAAACTATTCTCAACAATAAAAGAACTTCTGGGGGAATCACCATCCCTGACCTCAACCTGTACTTCAGAGCAATAGTAATAAAAACTGCATGGTATTGGTACAGTGACAGGCAGGTAGATCAATGAAATAGAATTGAAGACCTAGAAATGAACTCTGTGGCCACTTGATAAAGGAACTAAAACCACCTAGTAGAAAAAAGACAACATTTTCAACAAATGGTGCTGGTTCAACTAGAGGTCAACATGTAGAAGTGTAGAAGAATGCAAATTGATCCATTCTTTTCTCCCTGTAGAATGATTTTTTTTTTCAAATAGGAAAATGTTTAACTGTGGTAGTTTAAAATTGTGACTAGGCCAACATTAGTACACAACTCTGCTACACCTGTGATAGTGAAACTGGCAGACCGCGGGTATGCATTTGTGTGCTTTTGTGTCTCTGTGAGCTTAAATCTCTTAGAAATAGAGCTGAGGATGGCAGCTGGATGCTCCTGTATTTTAATGTCCCATCCCCATTTTTGGAACTGCTTGGGAAAGATTAGAATTGATGGCCTCTTTGCAGGTGGGGGGGCACATCACTGAGCGTGGGCTTTGAGATTTCATATCCCACATCATTCTTAGGTAGATCTCTTTCTACCTCATGGTTGTGTCTCAAGATATGAACTCTTTGCTATTGCTCTACCACCAGGCCAACCTGCCTGATGCCATGGTCCCCATTGTGATAGGTCATAGATGATGAAGCTCTGAAACTCGAATAAAGTACTGAATAGATGCTTTCTTCTCTACTTGGTCATGGTGCCTTGTCATAGCAATAGAAAAGTAGCTAAGACAGAAAGTATATTTAACACATGGTATAAGTTTGTATTTGCTTATTGCCTAGTGTATACACATATTCAAAGCTGATGACAGGTATCACATAGTAATTTAAGTTTTTTTTGTTGTTGTTTTCATTATCTCTGCCTAGACCATACTTTCTCTTAGAGGAAATGGTTTTCTTTTAAAGGCAACAACTTACATTTATTCTATACACTTCATCTCCATAAATTCTAGTTGGGATGGTGAGACTACGTGGTATATATAATTTCAAACTCGGTGCTTTCCTTCTGAGGAACCCAAACAATTAAACGTCATGTGGTCAGGCCCTTAGTTCCCATCCTTAAACTTTGCATGTTATTTTCATGGATACTTCTAGAAGACTCAAGAGGTTTTATGTAATTTGAAGTGGCTCACAAGCCTTGTAAGTTAAACTCAGAAAACACTTAGCAATAATACCAAGTAATACTGATTTGAAGGCTTAAGAGACTTATAGAATTGTTAAGGATTCTGAGATTATTTTATCCAAGTCAAAGTCCACGTGTCCAAACACAGAATCCAGATGAAAAGTTTCAAATGCCCAACTTAAGTACGTGATGAAAGCAGGGGCTTTGGCTGTTTGTTATCCGCCTGTTTCTTACATGCATTCTGGGCACTGGGTCCGCAATCGAGGAGTTAGAGAAAGGATTGAAGGAGCTGAAGGGCTCCTATTGCAACCCCATAGGAAGAACAACAATATCAACCAACCAGACCCTCCAGAGTTCCCAGAGACTAAACCACCAACCAAAATGTACACATGGAGGGACCCATGGCTCCAGCTGCATATGTAGCAGAGAATGGCCTTGTTGGGCATCAAAGGGAGGAGAGGCCTTTGGTCCTGAGAAGGCTTGATGCCCCAGTGTAGGGGAATGCCAGGACAGGGAGGCAGGAGGGGGGATGGGTTAGTGAGCAGGGGGAGGGGGATTGGGGATGGGTTAGGGGATTTCTGGGGGTAGGTAGGAAAGGGGATAACATTTGAGATGTAAACAAAGAAAATATCCAATTAAAAAAATAAGCATTCTGTCTTCCTCAGAGAGTTTAGATTTTTTTTTATAGAAGAAAAAGGAAAATAATAGTGGAAATTATATATAATTTCTCTTCTTTGCTCATAAAGATTTACTTGCTCAACAAGAGCTTAAAATCTGATTTTTTAAATAAAAAGGAGATAATTCTTCAACTCAATTCTTTCTGTCCCTTCCCATTATCATGGTAGTGTATATTTACTCAGAATGTAGCAGTCACAGTGTCATCATCCAAAGGTAATCCCCATTAGTATTTTGGCAGCTTGACAACATGTTCATCAACTTATATTTAATGTGTCGTATTCCTTACATTGGGCAAAATAGCAATGACTTTGCAATTTTGTGGGTTTTGTGCTTGGGCTGTGTAGGGACAAGATAATTATTCAAGGCTGTTATTTTTTTCCTACTTATCTGTGATACTTCCCGCAGTGGCCCAAGTGGGTTTTTATTAGGCACCTTATTATATTTGTAAATTTTAAAAATAAGTGAGGGATGGGGATTTAACTCAGTGACAGAGTGCTTGCCCATCATATCTAGAATATTGGGCATGGTCCTTAGCACTAAAAACAAATAACAATCAAACCCAAGAACTTATAAAAGTGGATAAAATCAAAATAAAGCATAAAAATACAATGCACAATTGTATTTTACTAATACCTTTTGAAGAAGGCTGGCTGCAGAGCAAAGTGCAAGGAGACTTACCTGAAGTTTGTTTGTATACTGGCCCTTGCATGTTTGCTTTGAGGCACTTGCATTCTATACATTAGAGAGAGAATTAAGTGAAAAGACACAAATGAATTCTCATCATCAGTCTTAGTCAATGGTCTATTGCTGTAAAGAGACACCATGACCACATCAAGCCTGATGAAGGCAAACATTTAATTGGGACTGGCTTACAGTTTGACAGGTTCAGTCTATTATCATCATGGCGGGGAGCATGGTGGACTGTAGACAGACATGGTGCTGGAGAAGTAGCTGAGAGCTCTATATCTGCATTTGCAGGTAGCAAGAAGAAAGAGAGCCAGTGGGCCAGGATTGGACCTTTGAAACCTCAAAGCCCCCCCCCCCCCCAGTGACACACTTCCTTCAACAAGGTTACACCTCCTAATCCTTCTAATCCTTTCAAACAGTTCCATTCTATGGTGACTACGCACTCAATCATGTGAGCTTATAAGGGCGATTCTCTTTAAACTACCACTAGTGTGGCATGCTGATAACAAACTCTGATACAATGGTATTGAGTGTTATCATGAACAAAAACACAGGAAACCTTGTGTTCTCATAGAAATGGTATTATTCAAATCCAACTTAAAAGCCCAAAAAGTATCTATTAGCAGAGAAACAATTCCTGTAAAGCAGATACAAAAATGAATATTACACAATGCCACCTACAATATTCTCAATCATTTAAGAAATTCTCAGTAGAGACAGTTAAGTTATTAGCTTTGACTGGTATTTATTATGACCAGGACCTGTTAGTGATCACTTATCAGATATTGGACATTCAAAGTTCAAGTAAGAATTATTACTGTTTTCAGTCTTATAGTTCAAGGTGTTTTTAGGACACCCCATTATTCTGAACATTTAAATGGATGAAGTGCAGTGGAGAGAGCTCACATAAAATTGTTGCCCACCTGAACCTTAACGTGACCAAGTCAAATGTAGACTTCTTGTCAGAAACAAATGTCTAGCAGCTTGTATACCACAGGGAACCAACATGAAGTCATACTGCCCCTACAGAGGCTGAAGATAAGGCAAAGTCTTTGAAGTCACTGTGAGGGATGGGATATGGAAGGAGAAGTTTTTACTTTGTAATACGGAAATCAATGTGGAGTCCTGATCCTGCTCTTCTGCTCTTTCCCATGGGAAAATCAGGTGTCACAGGCACTTATGCAAAGCAACCTGGCAGGTGGCAAGAACTAACTTCATTTAGATTCTTCAGTATCAGATGCAATTTGAGGCCATCAAATAGAGCTAGTCAAGGCTTTCAAGCAGATGATGTGAGTAGTCAAGCCAAGATCATGTCTTCTGCAATATTAATATCACTGCTGTGCAAAATATATTTCTATTGTTAAGACAACTCATGTTGAAGCTATTAGATTGACCTCCAATTTTTCTTGCTTTGTCTCCATGACAGCCAGTCTATTTAATATGCTTTTGCTCATTTGATTTTTTGTTTTTAACTAACTTATTTCATCAGCATAAAATAAGAACTGAAGAAACTTTCTTCTACCTATATAGTGGTGGTGACAAAGATATCTTAGTGTCTACCAGGGATAAGTACTTCCAACTATTAGATATTGGTGCCTTGCTCTGAATTTAGCTGAAGTTTCAGAGAACTGAGAACTTTAATTGTTATGGAAATCCATTGTGTGTCATTCATTGTGGGAAATCAGGGCAACTTCAAGTTTAGCTGAGACACAATACTAGTTTTCTTTTGCTTTACCACAGAAAGTCACTCAAAAATGACTTGAGAAGTGTCTATTAACCCTTATAATATAGTCCTGGCATATATTTTATATGTTTTAAAAGAATAGACAAAGGCAATTGATTATATTTCATTATATACATTGTATAAATATATAGAATCATCAAATAGCAATTCTTTATTTGCAGATTACAAATTGTTTACCTGATTGTCTTAGATTTTCTGTTGGAAGTTGTTAGAATCACAAAGTCAGGGTGGTGGGTAACAGGAACACTACCAATACAAGTTTATAAGGATAGTTTTTTCCTATTTGTTTTCAAATTGTTTTTTAGCAAGAAAAAATTAAGAAACCTGGAAAACCTTGCAAAGAAATAGCTCTGACAAAAGGCAAGAGACATTCAAAGCCTCAGTTGTAACAATAACTAAAATGCCTCTGAAAGACAGAGTAGGCAGAGGTTGGACTGAAAGATGCAACACTCAGCTTAATCTATTTGAAAATTCAGTGCAACATGGTCAAAACCACAGTAAGAGCTTTTGTTCAGACTTGTGCTTTAATATTTCTTTCATCGGCTGGTATTTTGTTAAGTAACTTTCCAAGCATATGCACAGTTATGGAGGGTGACTTAATATGCCTCTGACCTGCCCCTCAGGCTCGGTGTGAACCATTAACGGCACATGCCAACCAGACTATACTTATATTCTTAATTATCACTCTATACTCATGAGTGACTTTGAGGCAAACCTCAGATATCTATTAAGCTATGGACATGCTACTCTTAAAGATATGGACTGTATAAGAACTGTATTATCTGGGTCAAGAAGACAGATCCTTGGCAAAGTACTTTCTGCATAAAGACCCATGTTAAGATTCCCAGCATCCACAAAGAAGGCAGATGTGACAGCTCATCTGAAAACCCAGGGTTTAGTGGACAGAGACAGTGTATCCTGCAGAGATGGCTGGCTCCAGATTTAGCATGAGACCCTGCTTTATTAAAGTGAAGAATGATAGAAGAAGATACTGGATGTTAACCTCTGGCCTGCACATATATGTGTACAAACATGTGAAAACCTATGTAGACATACATATATTCAGGAATGTGCATGCCTACACAGAGACACACAACTGTACAAGCATATACATGAGAAAAAATACAAAACTGTATTTCTAGGATACTGTCATCCTGCTTTTAAAAGTTGAAAAGTTCTGTTGTTGTGAAATCAAATACTTGTGAGAACCAAATTCAACCCATACACACAGACAAACATGCACACACACGTATAACATAATATATAACATGTAACATATAATATATCATATGTAATATTTGTAATATGTAAAACATACATAATATAATATATTAAATATATATTATATAATCAATATATTTTATGTAGCACACCACACACACACATACACATGCATGCACACGTAAGGGCCATAAGTTGTTCTTTCTTTCTAACTGACACAACCATCTGTGACACTGTGACAGCTTTTGGACTTTTGGGACTCAAATGTCTAATATTTTAGATGTGTCTACATCCTAAAGAAGCAAGACAAAGAAGGTGGAATCTATTTCAGTCTACTAAACTACATGCAGGACCACAACCTGTACATATTTTAAATGGGTATTTCCATTGATTTTCCCCCTACAGCTCTATAGATGGCTCTTATAATGAATACAACCACTCCGCGGCATCCTACCTCCAATTTTCATGTGAATTTCTGCATTTTTCAGTGTTCCCTTAGTACATAGATCAGTTTCTAACCTTGCAGCTGAAAAGCCTACTTTACATACATAAAGTGCAGTATTTACAAAATCTTGCTTCAAAGGCAACACAATTTTTGATTTGATGTCACGGTTAATTGGTTTCAATTATACACAAAAGCAAAAGCTGCTGAATCTTATATTTTTTGCTTGGTCAAGGGTATTGTACTTTGGAAAAATCTACATGAAAATCTAAAGTGGAGTCCAAGTGAGGAATAGAAATTATGAATGTTTTAATTAAATTATAAGTGCCCATACTTGTGGGGTCAGAACTACTTTTCAGTTACCCTACAAGTATCCTACACAAAAATGTTTTATTTTTTATTGTTTCCCGTTTGTTGATTTATCCCGTGGAAGCATCTAGGAGCTGACTACATGCTGTACAGCACCATCTAGAATTTACAAATGTTGAACACCCACTGCTTCTCCGAAAGCATTGTGTGAAAAGCATACATCTGTCTGTGAGGAACTTGCCCCATTTTCTTCTGCCTTCTGGCAAAAGGGCTCCTTGGACTTAGCTTGGGTTGGTGGTAACTTTTTAGGGAACATGTATAGCAAGTCAGAAGGACAACACATGTCACAGCAAAGTGATTTCATTCATTCGCCAGAAGATCCAGTGTGCGCATTGAGGCTTTTGTTTACACTGGGTTTGCGAATGAAATAACTTAAAGTTTCAAGTCTTGTCTGGGAAATCTTGCTTCCCTGTGTATTTTCAGACAACCATCAGTTGGTAGGGAGGGTAAGACACTGTCTTACAGCTGTAAGTATAAGGTGGTGAGCCCTTTCTTTCTTCTTGCCACTCATTCACAATTCTACACAGTTGGCTTTTCCCCTTTTTACTTCTGCTGCTTGCAATAGCACGTTGTCCACTTCTTTTAGATAATTCATGTGACAATAATTTCATTCAACTGTCTTTATTGGTAATACCATGATTATTAGAGAGGTGACACAATTGTTTGAATTATTCCAGAAGACTCCAGAAGGCCAAAATTAGCTGCTGTGGTTAGAATATACCTTCTTAGTGGGCATTTCTTGTTACATAATTATTAGTGCAGAGACTCAGCTCTTTCCTCCATGGAAATAGGAGAGAGTTTATTCTGGGGTCAAGTATGAATAACCATGGCCGGGCCACATGGATTCAAATGACCACACGTGCCACATTCCAACATGAAGATAGTTCCCCGAGGTTTCTGTAGTTACGGATGGAAATAATGTCGTAAGTCAAGGAACTTATGAAATTCATCAGTGGAAAAGTCAAGTAGCTGGGTTTACAACAGAGTAAGGAAGTGTCTGCCAAATATTTGAGTGGCTCCCTGATGACCTTTGGGTTGGAGGAAGCTGGTGGTCTGTTAATATGCTGCGGGAGGTTTCAGACGTGAAGTGTCAGACGCTACATCAGACGTGGCAGTGAGTAATGGGTAGTTGTAAAGGGGCTGAAGGTAGCTGAAGACTGCTGGCCATATGCAACATCATCAACCTGTAGAACTTTTATGACAGGCGTGATTCATTTTATTCTGAGAATTTCAATTTATATAGTTTAGTTCCTCTTATAAAAACACAGGATACAAACAAAAAAAAAAGGAAAAACACAATATTGATTACTTTTCCAATCTTAGAACATTTTCCTCATATCGTTTCAGATCTTACTACTTCCTAATGCCTTTCTCTGATAGAAAACTGGATACAGAGATTTGGGGTCTCGAGTGTCTCTCCTCATTTAAGCTTGAAGGTTTGTTTCATGAGCTCAGATCACTTAAAACACCTCACAGAAAAACAGAGTCATTTGTTGCCACATACACCAAAATCTCAGAGACTAAACATGACCATGAAGAAGATTTTGCAATTGATAAAAGAAGCCATCTTGAGAACCAAATAATCATCCCCATTCACACCGTGATAGGCTGTAAAGGGATTAATTCAAAATGTCTCCATGTGAGCTCTTAGCCACCTTCTCTCTTGAGTATGAGCTCTCATCCTGGTTTCCGTATCTGTCTATAGGATACACTTGGTCTTCTTGGAGGGGACCTGTCCCGAATTTTCAGTATTGAAATCTCTTAATCACTGTTTCTCAAGTAGCCCACAGCATTAGTTATTCGAATTTCAAGCTGCAGTGTTCTTGGAGAAAGCTTAATAACTTCATTATACGCACAGGCATGCTTAGCTAATTAGACTGATGAATGCCGCTGTTTAGCCCCGGATGCCACCATCTCTAGCTTTGAGCATACACTGGATTTTTCCCATTTTACAAAGTTTAGAAGGGAAAGTATTATTACTGGATTGTTCTTCTTGGTTCTTTCAGAAAGAAAGTCTGCCTTCGAAAAGATCGATATATACCATACTGTAGTCCTCATCTATTCTATTATAAATAAAAGCATCTTTGAGTGTTTTCCAGAAGAATAATGCAATTTACAATGTAGCTAATGTAAATTAAAGCCATATTTTGTGTGTGTGTATGTGTGTGTGTGTGTGTGTGTGTGTGTTTATGGTGGGAGATTTCACCATGTAATTAATTTTTTTTAAATCACTGTTTATTTTTCTAGTTTATTGGAAAACAAGAAACTGATTTGTAGTAACTAAAAGAACACCTTGCAGCAGGTTCCCAATGTAAATTTGTGGGTTTTCTGAGTTTTCGTTTTTGCTGCAACTGTATTTAGGGCTTTTCCTTATATAGATTGTTCTTACCTTCCCATTCGGACATAGGAACGAAGCCTGGTTATTTCTCTTTGAAAAGTAAGTGTCTTAAGATTATATTAAGTTCAAGATTTCAGTAATGACTTCCTACTTAAAAGCTTTAAATGGTTTCTTTACATGTTCTGTGGATGCTGGGTGTTATGTATAGGTTAGAAGGCCAATTTTCGGGACTCAATTCTCTCCTTCACCCACTGATCTGATAAAGGCTGGAAGTGACTTCATAATTTAGTCACTATTGTCACTAAATTACATTTTAACTTGAAGAAACAGGTTAGAGGAGCCAAGGGCCTTGAATTTGGTCAAATGTCTGGCATATGCAGAACACGTACAGAACATCCAGGCCTGCGGGTGTCATCTGTGACTTCCCTTGTCTGAACTAGGGAATCCCTTGACTGGAGACATTTAGGCAGTAAGCACCTGGTGTTTGTAATTCAGAGGCTACCCTGGAGAGTAAGCCTTTTAACCTAATTCAGTGGTGGCTTGTGTCTGTGCTGTAGTTAGTATATTTGAGTGTCAATGTTTGATTTTGGTTCTCCCTCTACCTCCTGCCCCTTCTCTCCTCTTCCTGATTTTTCTCTAAAATATACAGAAGTAAGCAATTAAAAGAATTAAAGGTTTTTGGAAAGATAGATGCATTTCCTGGGCACCTACCGGGGAGCTGGATTTTTTTTTGTTTTTTTTTTTTTTTGAGAAAACATGCTGACTGATGACTCTCATAGCAAAGACGAAGTTTGACTTGCTTCACAGTATGATTCAAAATGATGGATGCTGTGATCAAAATACCCTCTGAAATCCTGCCGTAGACACCTGTGGGAAAGTCTGGCTTTCTTAGAGCTGGGCCTTCCATGGTGAGAGGTACTTTATTAGAACCATCAGACACATCGTCAGGACGTTAAACAGATTCAGACTGAGTTCTGAAGAGGCACCACCGCAACGTTTATTTCCATCTCATCCTGCCCTTAGTGTGTTTGAAACGGTGCGCTTCATCTTTGTATGAAACGTCTCAGTATGAGACAAAATGTATCCTTCCCTTGGTGATGGTATCATCTCAGATTATGTAATCAAGAAATCAAAGCTCAATCAAAAGCACTGATTTCACTAGGGCTGAGTAACCTCCCGGACTTTGGTTTTCCACAATAACAATTTCACCCACCAGGCATCGGCACAAATACGGGTCTGGTTGTACCCTAACCGAGGAGCACATCCTCTAAATTTCAGCCTGCAGTCCTTCACAGGCACCTATTCTCATTTCCATCCACATCATAAGCCTAGCTTTCCTTCTAGAACATGAGTAGTGACCAGCATCTTCCATCGAAGGAAGAAAGGGATCTAAAGCCTTCCCTTCGGCCTCATCTCCCATCCCCTCTGCTTGGAATGTTTACACTATTGGCATCAGCTCCAGTTCTTCATGTACCATCTTCTATTCAATCCACTTCTGGTTTGGTTCCCCACCCCCACCCGCCACCATTGCACTCTTAAACTTTCCCTGGCAAAGATCTCCTACCGCACATCTAATAGCCAGCACTCACTCTCCTCTTACCCTTATCTGTCTGGTGGTCACTGTTACCTGCTTCTTTAAGTCCCCTTGTTGTCTAAGACATCCTCACTCCTGAGTTCTGGCTCAGGAAACATTGCAGAAGAGGGGATGGAAATACTGGAGAGGCATAAGATGATGAGGGAGTTTGCTGTGAGATTATGTCTCCTGATAATATGAATCTCCCATAAAATCCTCATCAACACCACTGCTCAAACATGATCATAAGTATGCCAAAGTATATGGGGACAAAGTCCATGAGCCTCAACTCTCCCTACAAAAGGAATACAGGCAACTAAGGAGCACATACACACACACACACACACACACACACACACACACACACAGAGAGAGAGAGAGAGAGAGAGAGAGAGAGAACACCAATTAGTTATCCAGTGTGAAATGGCCAGTCCTGAAACATATGTAAGGTAACATTTTACAGATGAGGTTGAAGATATGGAGGGAAGGGAGAAATGACATAATCTTAATAAAAGAAAAATTAATAAAAATAAACCTTAGAAAAGGAAAAAATGATTTTATAGTCTCCTTTTTATTATTCTTATTTTCTAATGGATTCTTAAACTGCTTCCGCTTCCTCCTCCTCCTCCCTCTTCCTCTTCTTCCTCTTCTTCCTTTTCCTTTTTCTCCTCCTCCTCCTCCTCCTCCTCCTCCTTTTTCTTCTTTTTGTCTCTAAACCTCCCTCTTCATCTCCTCTTGGTACCATCTCTATTATCGTTCATACTTAATCTTCTTAGCTGCTATCACTTCATTACATGTCTCTAACACTGTATTCCATTTGAATATTCTCTAGTACATTTCTCTTCCTGCTTAGCTCCAAGTTGCAGATTTGTTCACACATTAATCCACTGACATCCCTACTTAAATGCCTCCAGGCTATTTTAAACCAAATATGTTCAAAAGGAACATTTTGATTTCCAAGCCGGGACTCAGACCTTTGCTTCCCCTAGACTTCCTGTTTCCATAAGTGATACCATCCTGCCCATTTGTGGAAATTTCAGACACAAATCCAGTCTTCAGTTCTTCCCCTTCAGTCACAAGGCATGTATAAATCATCACAAAATACAAGAATTCTATTTTAAAGTTTATCTTCTAAAGTTCTTTTCCTTGCTATCCTTGATAACCTCTAAGAAACTATTTAGAAATTACAATAAATTTAAAAAGTCTTTTAAGAACAGTATCATTTTGGATCAGTTCTAAGTTCAAAAAACCTGAGTGGGAGGTTTGATCCTGAGTGTAAGAACAATATTTTTTTCAATATATAACATACATGCACAGTTTGTTTGTTATGCATGTGTATGCTATGCATGTGCAGGTTATGCACAGTTTGTCCTTCATGCATGTCTTTCCTCTGAGTAGTACATTTCTTACAACCAATGGATCTATTTTTGACACATCTTTGTTTCCCAGAATTCCTAGTGTGCAGCAATTTAGTTGGTCTTGTAAATCCTATGAGTTTCAAATAAATTTATACTGACAAAACAAACCAAAGAGAGGTAAAAATCTTCTCCAGGGCACGACAAACAGCACAAGTCCATATGTATATGGCTGAGTCACCCAAGT
Source organism: Apodemus sylvaticus (assembly GCF_947179515.1). NCBI lineage: Eukaryota > Metazoa > Chordata > Mammalia > Rodentia > Muridae > Apodemus > Apodemus sylvaticus. Next base: position 23,440,600 of record NC_067490.1, on the reverse strand, counting down.
AGGTGATGTTGTTCCAAAAATCGGTACAGTCTAGTGTCTTAACAACACAAGTGTGTCATCCTAGAGTTTGTAGGTCAGAGTCCAGCATGGGTGGCACTAGGCTAGAATCAATTAGGCAGGTCTAACCTCTGCTTCACACTGTCTCTGTGCAGGTCCTGGTTTTCACTGACTGGCCCTTAGACGGTGAGGAATCTCCTTTTCACAATCTTCTCTCTTACCTCACATATGCAATATAATCCATGGAATATATGATCTGACTTACTGTGTGCCTTGTGGTCACAGGGACACTCGAAGGCCCTCGACTTTTCCCTAGTTCTTGTACAGGAACCATAAATTCTCCAGGAATAGAATATCTTTAGGATCTTAGGTTATCATTTCCCTGACCTTCCTTCCATTGGTTTGCCCCAGGGGCCTCATCCCTGAAACCGTGTCTGTAAAACACTTCTCTATCCAAGGGGACTTCCTCATTCGTAGCCGTATCCATAACCTTATCCATAGTCTTGTCTTCTTCTCTTCCTCCAATCCCTTCTTCTCCGTCTCCTCCTTTCCTCTCTCATCTCTTCTCTCTTCTCCCATTCCCTGCCTTCCCTCTTTGCATCTTATATTTTTTTCTCCTCTCCTCTCTCCTAATCCCTCCTCCCACTGTCTCCCATTTTTGAATCCATGTTTTGTATAATGGTAGTGTATTTTCCTGGGTTTGGAAATAGTCAGAGCGAAGCTCTCGGTACAGATTCGGTTTAGTCGAGACATGAGCATTTAGGGAGGACTGATGCTGTAGGCCAGCAAAGGATTCTCATGTAGGCGATGACAATAACTTGGTGAAATGAAACCTGCTTGATCTGGCTGTTGTCTTCTATTGCCCTTGGACACTGGTTCCTAATATATTTCCGAGGTTCAGGGAATTTTGCACACATTGATTCTTAATGTCTATGTACGTGACATTTTCAGCTGTACTGGGGTCAAGAAAATAGTTGTGTGAGCTGTTATCCAAAGAAAGCCTGGGATTTTATTTCTTTTGCTTTTCCTTTTTAATATTGGCTCTTTTGTCTCCATTAAAGTGTTAGTAGGCTTCTTAAAAATAGAACCATGTGTCTGGAAAAGGGTATTTTTACAGAAGAGAGTGAAAGGGAAGCCACCTGTAGCTTTTGCTGAGCTCTTAAGATTTTCTTATCTGCATGATGATGAACCCTTAACGGCTAATCTTAATATGCTTGTGTGAAGAGAAATCAATTCTGTGTGTGTATATGTAATCAAGTGTGTGTATATATATGATCCAATCTCTTGTGTGTGTGTATATGATCAAGTCTGTGTATATATATATATATATTCAAGTGTGTAAATATGTATGTATACATATATATACATATATGTACATACACATATATACTTGTATACACACCTATTTATACATACATGTATATATATGCATTCATGTATATTTATATGTATATGTGTATCTATGTATATATATGCATATTTTATATATTTATATATGTATATACACACACACAAATGTGAATATTTGTATATTCCAGTATGTTATATTCCTTTTATCTTGCAAACCCATGGATTCTTCAGAGCAGATCTGGCACACCAGCAGCTGTCTTGCGGTGAAGCTCCACAGGTGTGTATCACCTGTGTTTGAAGGCCTGTTTGAAGAGACAGCAACAGCCCTTAAAAATGGGACTGCTATTTGTCACCCAGTATTAGTCTAGGATTTGTGAACCAATCACAATATTTCCTCTAAAGCAGACAAACAAATTTACTTCAAAACGTATTTGATTTGGAATTTGCTGAAGCAGAGGAGGAGAATTTATTTATTTATTTATTTTTATTTTATTTTCTCTTTTTAAAAATTTTTTATTCCATATATTTTTTATTTACATTTCAAATGATGTCCCCTTTCCTGGCTCCACACTCCCGAAAGACCCATAAGCCCTCTTCCCTCCCCTTGTTCCCCCATCCACCCCTTCCTACTTCCCTGTTCTGGTATTCCCCTATACTGTTGCACTGAGCCTTTCCAGAACCAGGGGCCACTCCTCTGTTCTTCTTTTGATATCATTTTGACATCATTTGATATATGGATTATGTCTTGGGTATTCCAAGTTTCTAGGCTAATATCTGCTTATCAGTGAGTGCATACCATGATTGATCTTTTGAGACTGGATTACCTCACTTAGTATGATGTTCTCCAGGTCCATCCATTTGTCTAAGAATTTCATGAATTCATTGTTTCTAATGGGTGAATAGTACTCCATTGTGTATATATACCACATTTTTTGTATCCATTCCTCCACTGAGGGACATCTGGGTTCTTTCCAGCTTCTGTTCTCCCCAAACAGAAATCTCTCATTTAATGTCATCACTTCACATTAGCTAGGTGATATGCTGCAGCTCAGATGTAGCCTGACTTGACCTAAAGGGGATGGGCAGTGTCACATTTCATGACTGCACATGAGCTTGAATAAAAGGAAGTGCAGATATGAGTAAGAGTGGGTGGGGATTCCAGCCTTGGTATAGAAACTCCTGACTGACATATGACTGATATATGGAGAGAGAGAGAGAGGGAGAGAGGGGGGAGAGACAGATAGATAGATAGATAGATGGAGAGAGAGAGAGAGAGAGAGAGAGAGAGAGAGAGAGAGGCCGATTGGTCTCTAGAGTGTTTTCAATATGTTGATGGCGACCATGAGTCAGCCACCGCATGGAGGAACAAATCTCAAAGTCCTTAGGTCCTTAGATGAGAGGGGTAGGCAGAGCACGGAATCCCGCGGTCCTCAGAAGAGGCATGTAGGCAGAGTGGACTAGGTCCTCGTGTCTGCAAGCCCGAGACAAGCACTACAGACTGCAAAGCAGAGTCCCAGGGATGTGATGTGATGAAGGTAGAGGCCAGGCCTGAGGGCAAGTGAAGGAGGTTGACTACAAAGCAGACAAGATGGTTACCTGATGACGTCACAGCTTACACGCTCAGACTTGATCCCTTCATTGTCCTTTCTGAGGTCGCCCTTGGCTTCATCATAGTGAAGGACCAAGAATGTAAAATTTGCAAATAAGCTGGAAGACTCCAGATCATGAAGGAACTTTTTTCAGATTATTCTCCAAAAACTCATCATCCTCTCTAGCTTTTAAAGTTAATTGTTTACTCGTTATAATTTTATTTTTAGTGTTTTTTTTTTTTAATCCGGTTGCCTTGTGCCTACTTTTAGTTTGTGGAAAAAATTCTTGGAGGATAAGAGGTTATGCTGGTAAGCCTAACAAAATGGGGAGTCTTTGTTTTTTTTTTTGTTTGTTTGTTTGTTTTTTGTTTTTTCTCTAACCTTTGGGAAACCTGACACAGTCATTTCTGTGTGATTTTGAATGGGAGCATGTTACATACGAAGAAGCGAAGAAAACTCTATTATCCAGTTGGAAAAAAACAGATTTGATTACCAGTCACTGAATGTGACCTGTAAATTTTCTTAAGGAAACACAAGCCTCTTATAGTATTAACTGTAATGCCAAAAGTATATTGCAAAAAGACCACCTTGCCCAAATTATTTCCTTTATTTATTTATTTATTTATTTATTTATTTATTTATTTATTTATTTATTTACCTTCTATTATCTTCTATTCACCAGGGGTTTATTGTATTTTTTCCTCCTTCTTGTTATTTTAGAGTTTGTGTTGAATGCATGAGAGGGCTAAAATACAACTTTTCCTTGGTGCAGAACCTGGTCACCCAGCTGGTGGTTTTATTCTAAGCAGAATTACCTGGGGAGGTGATTTACTGGCAAGAACACAATCAGCATATCCTGCCTTGTCCCCTGATGTTTTCCTAACACATTACAACACAAGGTATGGGATTCAGAGTGGGCTAGGCTCCCAACGCCTGAACAAGGATGACTGAAATCTGTATTTGCAGTAAGAACAATTGCATATTAAGTTTTAAATGGCGAGTTGCTTAACGGGTCAACATGTGGTGCTTAGTCTGTCTTTAGTGCAGTCTCTCTTAAGAGCACACAATTTCACAAACCATCTCTTTAAACTATGGGGAATAGAAAAACAAAACAAAACAACTCACTTTAAAAGTCCTGCTGCTGTTTGACTGTTGTGGTATCTTAGGTTCAAAGAGGGTTGTTTGTTTCTGAATCTACTCCCGTCACAGAAATACATTCTTTGCTGCAAATGACTTTGGCTTTTCTGCTTTCTACTTCCACCTAGTGAGGAATGTCTTTTGACCCTCTGTGAAACAATAGTCATATCTCTCCAGCGAGTAAATGGCTTGACTCGGGATGACGCATTACCACTTCAGGAGCTTGGGCGCCCTTTCGTATGTCATGTGGAGCGCTGTCAAATTCTGTAATAACCTGGGAAAATGAATTCACCCTCAAACCAATCTTTCTTGATTTTTCGCTCCTTCGAGAGGGAGCAATTGCAAATAGTCTATGACCATTTCTGCCCTTTCTTTTCTTCATCATGCGTCCTTAGGAAGCTTCCCACCACCAGCCCTTCTGATACCTCCCCAGGGTGTAGGATAGTTGTCTCGGTGAGTTATTGAGTTCTATTATCTGAGCATGCTTTGTCCCTCACCCCTTCATTTCTTATCCTTCTGTATTAATTATTCAGCTATGTAACAGATTGCCCCTAAATTACTACCATACAATAAATGATAACAGGTATAATCTAATCATTTCTCTGAGGGTAGATCTTCGGGGGCCTTAGCTGATGGTTCTGGCGGGGGACCTCTTATAATGTGGCATTTGATATACTCTATGGGATACAGCATGCAAAGACTTGACTAGATCTGGAAGCTATGCCTTCACAGCGTCTCACTCATGACTACTGGAAAGCCTCAATATCATTTGTATGCTTCCTCAAGATTCTCGAAATATCCATTTGATAGGGTAGCTGGCACTTCTTAAAGACTTAGTCATGGATACCGTAGACTCTTACCTCTTTGGCATTCTTCACAGCGAGAATAAGTCTGCAGATCCAGGCCTTCAGTGTTCCCTTGAAGCACATTGAGTTTCCTTAAGTGAACTTTTAAATTCTCTATCCACAAATTCACCAATCCTAGATACTCTGTGATCTTCTTCGGGTGCTGGATCTGGATCATCAAGTAAGGTCATGAAACCCTGAGTTTGCTCAGGGTTGTCAATACGTAGCATCACCTGGGCATTTACGATTAGATAGAAATTTTCTGCCATTGGACTCTGTGCCTGCCATGTGAAAATTTTAAAACCTTGCCAGCACTATAGTTGAAATTGCAACTCTCTAGGTTAAACTTGTGAAGATTGTAAGCTGCTTTATATAAAAACTCTTGAGTCATGTATATTTCTATCAAAAATATATGAAGTTTAAGAGTCAAGTTTAATATTCCGACTTCATAATAATATATTTGGATTTCTCTGGGCAAAGACCTTCAGTATATCAAGAGGAGAATTCCAAGATCAAATTTACGTACACAAAGTCAAGGATATTCTCACAATTCTAACTAGTTACTGCATTACTGCAATAGACTACATATATATATATATATACATATATGTATATATATATATATATACTATAAATGTAAGCTATTAGCTTTCAGAGAAAGCATAGTCTCAAATATAGGCCATCTATACAAAAATCAATATTACTATGTTATACCCATTGCAAACTTTAGAATCCAGGATCATACTAGGCTGTTCAGTAGATAATAACTTTTACCATATATTAAATTTACTTGACAGACTTTATTAGAGATATGATGCTGACATATACCTTTCCATGTGCATACAGCCTTTAGCCCTACCACCATGAACACACATAAGAAACTCAAAATTATCCTAATGCTTCTCTATTAAGTCATAAATAAGCTTTTTAACGTATGGGCATTCTGCACACATGATGGCCTATGTACCATGTGCATGCGCTGCCTGAACAGGCCAGAAGAGGGCATTAGATCTCCTCTGAGCTAGTTACAGATGGTTGTTAACCTCCATGACAGTGGTGGGAATTGAACCAAGTCCTTTGGAAAATCAATCCGTACTCTCTAACAGCTGATCTATCTCTCCAGGCCCACAGATGCATTTTAAACTAGGAAAGTTAAATAATTCTTTAAGAGGTCACTGTAAAACATACATAGCAATATGCACAAACAAAATTTGAAAGCAGACAGAAGAAAGCATGCAGAGTTTCAATGTAGGTATTTTATAGAACATTTATATAAATTCTATTATTTCTATTCTATTACAAAAATACAGATTTTTGGAGGAAACATTGGACTTAGGTAAACTTAACATACTGATATAAGATGTACTAAAATTTGCAGTGATACAAAATATGAACTTATAAAGAAAATTTCAGGATTGTCATATTTCTCTCCAAAGTATTTCCTTACTATATATAAATTATATATAACACAAACACAATAAAACTCTTTTATTGTTTGGTGTTCTGTTCTTTTGTTCCTTAATAGACCTATACATCAAGTTTTCCTATGTATTTTCTGTTGATATGGGGTTTTTATTTTATGGCTAGAGAGTGATCCAAGCCCATTTGCTGTAGTTGTCTTCTTCAAGATTGACTGGAGAATACCTAAAAATACATCATCTCTTCACACCTATCCCTGGGGTCAGAATTGGACCAGATGCTTGTCTATAATCTCTGATTTGTGGTCAGAATTCCCGTGTGGAATCCAGGCTCTGTTTCCTATATAAGTCTATGTCCTATTCTGTGTCAAACTCACTCAGCATAGCAGAGGGGAAGGGCTCACACTTGTATGAGTTTTCTATTTCTGATCCTGTAATCAATAGTAGAGATGCCTGCTAAAGCAGAAGATCAGCTTAGACTGTTGTGGTGTTTCATGTCTCAGCCTGACACTTTGGGTCCTCCACAGGCTCCACCCAAGGCTCCACCCACAGACCCCACTCACAGGCTCCACCCACAGGTTCTATCCACAGGCCCAAATGCAGGTGAGCATTGTCAGTATCTTCTCAGAAGAGTTTTCCTCATTGAAAGAGGAGGTCCCAAACAAAGGCCTGTGTTCTACTGTATTCTACCTACAGTGAGTTGAAGCTTTCCCTGGGCCGTGATGGCTGAGAAGGTGAGGGTAGTATTGGTGAAGGTGTGCTCCTGTCCACCAAAACTACACTAAGGCAGCAAGGACCAGCACCACACAAGGCTACACCAAGGCACAACCTCAGCTGGTAACGATGCCGGATGAATCTGAGTGCTTGTGAAGTAATAGGTCTCAGCCTGGTGCCCAGAGGAATCTATTTCTCCACCCACAAGGACCATCTTGTAGGTATGTGTGCTTGAAATGAAGGAATGTGGTGGCAGGAGTCCTTTGTATGTCAAAGCTGATGTTGAGCTGCACTGTATTGTCTGCCATATCAACTTTTTCAGTCTAAGGGACACTGGTCCCCACTTGTGGCCTAACAGTGATGCCATACACCACTTCAGCCTGTCTTTCTGGCCTCTGGGGTTCTTTTTCATGTTGGGATAGGTTTAGAAGGCCTTGGAGGTTGGGCCTGGATATTAAGTCCTTTACTTTGTGTTTGGAACTGGATGCCATTTTATGGATATGGCGTAAATATTCAAGGCAAAGTTGTGTGTTGCTTTTTGCATCCTGTGTGGAATATTGACTCATTTCATTGTCCCTGTTGGAGAGAGGAGTGATGCTTGGCTGTCATGGCCTCATAGGCTGGGACTGTGGGTATTGGGCAGGGAGCAGGGGCTCTGCCTGCCTCTGACTCCACTCTAATAGGCTTTGTATAAGATCTCACACCTATTAAAGCTTAGGCATCATTTGAGAAACTACTCTTCATGATTTGTAGGGTTAAAAGAGGGACTATACTTCCTGCTTTTTCTAATATGCCTTTTCTTATTATCTTGTTAGGCACCAGAGGAACAGAGTGTCTTGTACATACGTGACAGTGCTATAACAAAACCCATTGCTTTGTATGATTCCTCTGAAAACCCAAAATGAAGATGCATAAAAGTGGGCAGTAAATTTATTGGGGCAAAGAGGGATTGGTGGATGGAATGGAAAAAAGAGAAGATGGAGCAGTTAATGTCACCAGAATGCATCACCCATGTACAAATGGTGAAAGAATGCTCTTAACTGCTGCCCCACCTCTCCAACCACAAGTCTAAATGGGATTATCTAGATCAGAGTTTCGTGTCTGAATGCCTGTGGAGGAGTGTCTCATTGGCAGTTAAAAAGAAGATCCAGGAAGACCAAGCCCACTGTGGGAAGTGTCATTCCCTAGGCTAGGCTCTGAACTCTATAAAAATGAAAGAAGCAAGCGCGGAAGGATATGCTTCTTTCCTTTGTTTGCTTTTGACTTCAGATGTATCTGAATACATCTAGGTGCTTGAACTCCTACTTGCACCTTCCTGGAATGGTGGACTAACAGTGGGCCTGTAACCCAAATTATCCTTTCCTTCCATGTGTGGGGTTATTTTATCATAGCAAGAACAATGAAACTGAGATACTTTGTAAGTCGTTTTACCCCAATTATCAATTTAGGAATAGTCTCTCTCTCTCTCTCTCTCTCTCTCTCTCTCTCTCTCTCTTAATTCTGAAACCTATTTACATGTTAGATTTACCAAGAATGGTTAAGATAAATAACTGATGTGTTCTGTACGATAAATAACTGGATGGTATTCTGATTCTGATGGAATTAGTCAAGGAGGCTGGGTGTTGCCTACATGTTTGGGAACTTAAAGAACCTTTAGGTACTCTTGTTAAAACCCACTGATTAGCCTAGCAATTTTACCTCCTACTGTAGTCATGGAGTC